>NC_064854.1:97109717-97227217 GCF_024139225.1 Suncus etruscus
GGGGATGTTCAGGGACTCTTGTGTGGTGCCAGATTAGTTTCATATAAGACAAGTACTTATTCTCTTCTCAGCCCCCCCTAGCAATTTTAAATAAGTGGCTTCCTATTTTGTTTGAAGTTCTAGCACCTAAGCTTGCCAGGTCAAGATATTAGAGCTCAGAGAGATGATCCCTACTGTACTTACATCCCCACCTGTTCACTCAGGTGCATTACTTACCAGACCTGATGTCTGCATGACTGTTTCTTTTCTTTTTTTCCCCTCTCTTTTTTTTTTTGAGGGGGGTCATACCCAGCAGCACTTTACGCTCAAAAATCGCTCCTGGCAGGCTCAGGGGACCATATGGGATGCCAGGATTCAAACCACCATCCTTCTGCATGCAAGGCAAACACCCTACCTCCGTGCTATCTCTCCAGCCCCACAGGACTGTTTCTTGATGAGTGAGTGAATGAGGCATGCAGCGTGCACCTCTCTGACTCGTTCTGGATATTTTCATCGAGCAGTGGGTTACTACACAACCTTTTCAATAATTATTTATCCTGAGAATTGGAGATAACTGAACGAGAAACAAAAATCCCTGTTCTCTTGGCACTTTCTCTTAAAGAGAGACCAAGGAGAGAGCCTGCTGACAGCTGTGTGACTCTCTACAAAGAGGTAAGTCTTGAAAGATGATCTGAGAGCTGGAGTCTCTTTTCAGTATGGTGGTCAGGGAAGGCCACCTGAGGTAGTGGGGGTCTGAGCCTCTGGGAGTGAGATTCCCAACAGGTGCAAAGGCCCTGAGGCACAGGAATATAAAAAGGCCAGGAGGTGAATCAGCAATCAGCTTGGTGGCCCCTACCACTCAGTGAAATGGTCTGTCAGGGTACTTGGGTCTCATGGCCAAAGCTAAACTGAGAGGTGGGGCTCTGCTGAAGGTTTCTGCCTCCCTTCAAAGCCAACAGAATGAGCTGGAGCAGTGGCACAAGAGATAAAGCATCTGCCTTGCCTACACTAGCCTAGGATGAACAACGATTCGATCCCCTGGCGTCCCATATGGTCCCCCAAGCCAGGAGCGATTTCTGAGTGCATAGCCAGGAGTAACCCCTGAGCGTCACCAGGTGTGATCGAAAAACAAAACAAAAAACAAAGCCAACAGATCCAGATACTGTCTTATGTTTGTGGTAGAGTCACTGGCAAGAGGCCATGGTATGAGAACAGAACAAACCTTGCCAGCCTTATGCCAGCCTCTGAGCTTTGATCTTGCTTACCTGGGGGCCTAGAAGTGTGGCTTCTAGACACAAGCCCTTCACCTGCTTCACAGCAATCTGCTACCCCACCCCCGTTTTTTTTTTTGGGGGGGGGAGGCCATACTAGCTATGTGCTCAGAAACCATTCCTGGCTTGGGAGACCATATGAGACTCCAGGGGATCGAACTTCAGTCTGTCCTAGGTTAGCATGTGCAAGGCAAAGGCCCTAGTGCTTGCACCACTGCTCTGGCCCCCAAACCCCCGTTTTCTTTTTCTCATTTTTGACAGAGTTAGGGAGAGATGGTTCTGTTATCTGCTGAGTGATGGACAAAATTATCTAAAAACAATGACTGGGTGATAGCACAGTGGTAGGGCCTTGGCTGACCCAGGTTTGACCTCCAACATCCCATATGGTTCCTGGAGCCTGCCAGTAGTGATTTTTTTTTTTTTTTTTGTGGCTTTTGGGTCACACCCGGCAGTGCTCAGGGGTTACTCCTGGCTCCGTGCTCAGAAATTGCTCCTGGCAGGCACAGGGGACCATATGGGACGCCGGGATTCGAACCGATGACCTTCTGCATGAAAGGCAAACGCCTTACCTCCATGCTATCTCTCCGGCCCCGCCAGTAGTGATTTTTGAGCACAGAACCAGGAGTAACCCCTGAGCGCCACTGATGTGCCCCCCAAAAAATTTCTTTAAAAATTAAAGAGCTACTATCCTTAAGCAATTAATAAGTGGGGCTGGAATGGGTACAGTGGGTAGGGCATATGCCTTGAACACAGTTGACCTGAATTTGATTCTGAGATTGCAAGTGGTTCCGAATCCTGCCAGGTGTGGGCCAAAAACAAACAACAAAAAACACACACAAATGTTTAATAAGCATAGAACTATAGTTACGTGGAATACCCTCCCTCATGGAGGGTTCTAGAATGCTCATAATTCCTGGCACCTGCATGGTCTACCTGACCCAATTCTTAGCACCCCTACAACTTTCAAAGTAGACACCAGATGAGCCAGGGAGATAATGTAAAGCACTGTGTGCTCAGCACACACTGGTGATCCTGTCACTGCACACACACCCTTCAGCATGGCAGAGTGTCGTTCTGTGGCCCCAGCATTGCTATGGAAGCCCTCAAATCAAACGAACGCCGATGCTCACTCTCTGCACCTGCGAGCCATAGGTCCCACCTCCACATGGACTGTGACTTGCACAGGCTTTGGGGAGCTAGGGCTGAGCCCCAGGAGGTGTTTCAGAAGGTGTGGGGGCGGGGTTATGCAAGGAGACCTTCTGTACATCTGTAGAGTCCTCCAGTTGGCTTCCCATTTCATAGCTCACCATCCCCAGGACCCCACCTCACTGGGAGTCCCAGCCCTAAAAAGGGGGGGGGTGTGGTGGCTGTGGTCTTCTTGCCTCTAACCGGTGTGCTGTTGCTTGGCTATCCTTTTCCATTCCTCCCCTTCATCCACTCCTTCGTTCTTTTCTCCCTCCTTCCATCCATCTCTTCCCTCTTCCATTCCTCCCTTCTCAGGGTTGGAGCCCAAAGCCTCACACTTTTAAAACATGCTCTGCCCCTGAGCTATACACCCAATCCTGTTGACCTTTTAGTATTTAGGAGCTGCAATCCCAGGTTCCTTAGAGAGTGAGGAGGGGTGCATAGGGTTGTTACACATGTGTCTTTTATCAGAGGAGGGGCTCCCAAATAATGCCCAGGGACTTTGGGGACCATCCTGTGGTGCTGGGGACCTGTAGGGCTGCTCCAGCATAGAATGGAGAGGAGCAGGAGGCACTGAGTTGGAACCCAGCCTGAGGCCTTGTGCTGTTCTAGTTCTTGAACTCTACCAGGCCCCATATGTGGTGTCTTGAGAGACTTGTTCTCTGAGATTCTCTTTCGTTGGGAGGGAAGCCACACCTGGCTATTTTAGGGGTTATTCCTGGCTCGAACTCAGGAAGCACTACTGGTGATGCAAAGGGTACCATATGGGATGCTGGGGATTGAACCCAGGTCATGCGAAGCAAGCACCTTACCTGCTGTATTTATTGCCTCTCTGACCCAAATTCTCTGGAATTCTTTCTGCTCTAAGATTTCTTTGGGCTCCAAGCAGGCCCTTCTCATTGCTTTTCTTTCTTTCTTTCTTTCTTTCTTTCTTTCTTTCTTTCTTTCTTTCTTTCTTTCTTTCTTTCTTTCTTTCTTTCTTTCTCTCTTTCTCTCTTTCTCTCTTTCTCTCTTTCTCTCTTCTCTCTCTCTCTCTCTCTCTCTCTCTCTTTCTTTCTTTCTTTCTTTCTTTCTTTCTTTCTTTCTTTCTTTCTTTCTCTCTCTCTCTCTCTCTCTCTCTTTCTTTCTTTCTTTCTTTCTTTCTTTCTTTCTTTCTTTCTTTCTTTCTTTCTTTCTTTCTTTCTTTCTTTCTTTCTTTCTTTCTTTCTTTCTTTCTGTGTGTGGTTTTTGGGTCACACCCGGCAGTGCTCAGGGGTTATTTCTGGCTCCAGGCTCAGAAATTGCTCCTGGCAGGCACAGGGGACCATATGGGGTGCCGGGATTCGAACTGATGACCTCCTGCATGAAAGGCAAACGCCTTACCTCCATGCTATCTCTCCGGCCCCTCTTTCTTTCTTTCTTTCTCTTCCTTTCTCTCTCTCCCTTCTTTCCTTCCTTCCTTTGTTTTGTTTTGGGGGGGCACACCCAATAACGCTCAGGGATTACTCCTGCCTATGCACTCAGGAATTGCTCCTGGCTTGGGAGACCATATGGGACACCGGAAGATAGAACCCCGGTGGATCCTAGGCTAGTACCACCGCTCTGGCCCCTACTCTCTTTCCATGAACCTTTCCACCCTTGGTCTGAACTCTCAGTGTCCAAGAGACTGTGGACACCAGGCTTTCTTGCCTTTTGGGTCCATCAGAAACTCTATTTAAGCCAGGCACTTAGGGTTTATTTCACGTTTATTACTCATCAGCTGTAACAGATGGGAAGGACCTAGGTGATCCTACCTTCTCTGCTCCTCCCTGGACATTTACCACACACTTTTGCGTCAGCCTCCTCACCCAGCTCACTTCTTCCTCTTTTCAGATCTTGAGTGGATTGGGTTTTAAATGTTTTCTCTGTAGCTGCAAATCAGGAAACTGGGTCATAAACAATCCTTGTAAGTAGGTGGGATGGAACCTGCTGCCTATGAGCCTTTGTTGGGAGCAGAAAGCTCCTTCCCAGCCCCTTCTTCCCCCTCTCAGAAGCCATTGCCCCTTCTCTGGCCCTGGCTGACTGGCTCTGGTTCCTCACCTCACCCCCCCCCCCCAGCCTCTCTCAGGGCTCAGTAGTTACTGCCATTGCAGCAGGTAGGCAGTGGGCATAGATAAACATGAGCTACCAGCACCGACTTCACCTTATCATAGCACCTTCTTGCTGTCATCTCTGAGTTGCTCACCTTGAAAACTCTGAGGGAGGTGGAATGTTTGAGGCCACCTGGCTTGGTTACTTGCTGCTGTGACAGCAAAAAGGGTTTCACTGCAGATGGCCTCTGGTCTCTGAACTTTGCTTTTTTCAACAAAAGCCGAGCAGAGCATCCCACAAGAATATCCGAAGAGAGGCACCTGGCAGTGCTTCCCCCCCCCCCCCCACACACCTCAAAGAAGGGGAGAACTGGAATTTCCTGAAATGGGGGCTGAGCCCAGGCTCGCCTGTGGCTTTAGGCCTTTAGGGCCTGGGCCCTGCATCTTCCCATGCCTCCATCTCCCTGTGCCATGCCAGGCTGTGCACATGGCTGGGAGGAGCAAGAGGCCCATCTGTGCTGAGGGACATTACTCTAGGGCTGGGGCCCTGAGCCAGCTTTGTGCTGTGTGGCCTGCCTGAGTGGGCTGCTCACAGCTAGCCTACAGACACCAGGAGCAGCGGTCACATGCTGTTGGCTAGAGGGGTACATAGGGTGTCCAAGACTAATCTCCCTGTCCTTCCCTTCCTCCTTTCTGTTTGTTTTTTGTTTTTGGGCCACACCCGGCGTTGCTCAGGGGTTACTCCTGGCTGTCTGCTCAGAAGTAGCTCCTGGCAGGCATGGGGGACCAAATGGGACACCGGGATTCGAACCAACCACCTTTGGTCCTGGATCGGCTGTTTGCAAGGCATAGGCTGCTGTGATATCTCTCTGGGCCCCTCCTTTCTGTTTTTATGTTTGTTTTGGGTCACACCGGATGGTGCTCTGGGCTGACTCCTGGCTCTGTGCTCAGGGATCACTGCTAGAAGTGCTTGGGGTACCATATGTGGTACTGGGGGTTAAACCCAGGCCGGCCACGTGGAAGGCAAGTGCCCTGCCTGCTATGCTATCTCTCCAGCCCCCCTTCCTCCATTCTTTCCACCCTTCTACCTCCCTTCATTCCTTCCTCTCCTTCCTAGCTGGGTAAGAACTTTAGAGCTCAGGCTCTGGGAGAAGAGGCAGGTGTGGGGAACATGGGCAGAGAAGCCTCGAGAGCAGGAAACCCAGAGCCTGTGTGAAGGGGTGCCCCCTCGCCGATCCTCCAGGACCACAATCCCTCGCTTGCCTGCCTCATTTCCCTTCCTCCAAGTTCAAAGGTGCACCATCTCTCTGCCAAGGGTGTGCTTTTCTGCCTCTCCTTTTCTGGGGCTGCCTGCCTCTCTCCCCTCCTTTGTCCTTTCCAAGTGCTCTTGAAAAGTAATCATAATCATAATAATTAATAACAACAGAGCCCATGGCCGGCCAGAGGCAGCTCTTAAAGAGGCAGGCCCGCATTTTCCTCCTGGCAGAGCTGGTGGCACCGGCAGGCTGGCTTCGAGGGCCCGGATGCCGAGCCTTTGTTCCCAGCCTCCCTCCTCCCTGCGCAGGGGTTGGAGGGTAGTGTCGGGGTGAGTGTTTTTGTGCCTCTGTTCTCCATCAGGCACTGGGCTTCTCGTATTTTAATTGAACTGTCTTTTCTTAGAGATAGATGCTTTCGCCGCGTCCAGCTGCTCATGTGTATTGGGAAACCCGCCTGTAATACAGCTCGTCTAAATTAAAAGACGCAGCAGCTGGACTGATTAAACAGGGAGGGGGGATGCTGGTCAGAGCACTCTCTCTTTTTAAATAATGTTTCTGGTAATGCATTTTGGAGAATGTGAAAAAAAAAAAAGCTGTAGAAATGTTAATGATATCCACAGGACACTCAGCAGGAAATGAGAGCGATCTGGGACTAATAAAAGCCGAAATGTAATTTGTGCAGATATACGAGGTGTAGCCTTCCTTCCGAGAGGCCTGGGTTTGCGCATTCCGGGCTCATAAATGCTGCTAGGGGGTGGGGACGAGCGCCCTTGGTCCTGGATTTCCCCCCTTTGTCAGGGCCACTGCAGATCCTGTGGCGAGGGGACAAGGAAGGGCCTGGGACCTGGACCTGCCAAGCTTGCCTTCGCTGTCTGGGAGCAGAAAAGGTGATGCTTTTCGTCTGAGAGGTCGGGTCAGGAACTGTGGGGCTGTCCAGCTGGCGAGGGTCTATGGGGCAGCCGAGTATGGTCCCAAGCCTCTCTGCATTGGAGAGTCATGACGAGCCCTTCACGCAGTGCTCGGCTCACCGAATCGGGTGGGTTGAAGTGGGTGTGAAAGAGGTCTGTGATGAGCCTGGGGGAGGCCAGGGGTCTTTGGCCCCAGGCCTGGCTGTCTTTGACAAGGCCATGGGTAGGGGTTTGGCAGGATCTCCTGTTCCTCCTGAGGGAAGATCAGGGAGCTTGTCAGGGCTCTGCTCACAGGGCTCCTGGGCATGCCCTAGTCTGATGAAAGGGCAACCTCTGAGCCATCCCTGGGGAGCCCGGACACTGACTGAGGAAGGAATCTGGTGGGATCCAGCCAAAGAAAAGGGGTGAGCCAGTCAGAGGATTTTCCCCCACCCCCACACCAAGTGTGGTCTGGTGCTCGCTGCCTTCTCCAACCACATCTGTCCTCCCCACACCCCAGTACTCGCCTGCCCCTCCTCTCCCACTGGAGTGACAAACCAGAAACAGAATCTGGCAGATTCCCTCCCCCTCCATGGCGCTGTGTGGCTCTACAAGCTTCTGGGCCTGGCCCTGCTGGGCTCAGGTGTCTCCCCAGCCCCCCTGCACTCAGGGCTGACTGACAGTCTCACAACATGATTTCTCTTGACACTGGAACATTCTTGGGGTCTTCTATTCCTCCTCTGAGGATCTCGGATGTGTCTAGGCTCACCTGTACATGGGGATTCCAGTGATTCTGCCCTGAAGGGTCCGTTCTACCCCAGGGACCTTTCTTTTTTTTTTGGGGGGGGGGATCCTTGTGCAGTTGTGTTCAGGGTTTACTCCTGACTCCGTGTTCAGGGATAAGCTTACTATTGGCACTGCTGGCAGGGCTTCGGGGAACCATACAGGGTGTCAGGGATTGAACCCAGGTCAGCCTTGTGCCAGGCATCACCAGGTCTGCTGTACTGTTTCTCGGGCCAACCCAGGGTTCTTGACCCACGATCCTGCTTCGAAGAATTGGTTAAACCCTGCCAATGCGGCCCAGACTCAGTCTCTAAAATCACAGACAGACTGTTGACGTGGCCTGCCATGCCTTGCACCCTGCCACTGAGAATGAGAACATGACTGCACTGACCTCCTGGCCTCACTTGGGGCCCACAACTGCTGGTGGCCTGTGGTGTCAGTAGCCTTAGCAGTCTGAGGCCTGCCCTGGCTCTAAGACCCTCATCAACATTGGCTAGAGGGAACAGACAGACTCCAGATGGCATGGCAGTGACAGGATGCACTCATGGCTGGAGAGGCCCCACCTCCTGGTGACCGGCATGACGTGGTCACAGTAGAACATGACCAGGGCCAGAGTGATAGCACAGCGGGTAGGACATTTGCCTTGCACACGGCCGATTTGGGTTTGTTCCCCAGCATCCCATATGGTCCCCCAAACCTGCCAGGAGCGACTTCTTAGCGTAGAGTCAGGATTGACCCTTGAGCGCTGCTGGGTGTGGCCCAACAAACAAAAAACAAAACAAAAACCAATAGAACATGGGCACATTGGGGCCATACCAGAACTGGAGACTGATTTGGAGATCCAGGGAGGGAGGGTGAGGGAGGAGCCAGCCAGGAGGGTGTGGGGCGACAGCTCCCAGGGCACTAGCTGTGTTCTCCCCCTTTGGAGCAGTTAGCCTTGGCAAGGCCAGAGCCTGGGTCACAGTGCACCCCTCCCTGATTAAGCGGGGGTTGTCAGTATGTGTACAGTGGGGGTTGGGGGGCTGCTAAGAGCAGCGGGAGAGGGGAGCATGCCAGCTTTCCAAGCCAAGGAAATGGCCCTTCTGAATCACTCTCCCTCTGCCCCTCCCCTGCCCACCCACCCACCCCTTCCTTGCTCCCTTTCTCTCTTCACAGATAACCAGCCCGAGTCATGCAGTCTTTTCGAGAAAGGTGTGGTTTCCATGGCAAACAACAGAACTACCAGCAGACCTCACAGGAGACATCTCGCCTGGAGAATTACAGGCAGCCAAGCCAAGCCGGGCTGAGCTGTGACCGGCAGCGGCTGCTGGCCAAGGACTATTATAACCCGCAGGCGTACCCAGGCTACGAGGGCGGGGCTGGTGCGCCCACTGGCTCTGCTCGCAGCAAAGGCCTGGCCTCGCAGCAGGGCCTGCAGGGTAGGCCGGCCTTCCCCAGCTACAGCGTCCAGGACAGCAACCCCTACCCAGGCCGTTACTCGGGTGAGGAGAGCATGCAGGCCTGGGGGGCCCCCCAGCCCCCACCTCCCCAGCCACAGCCCCTGCCAGGGGGGGTGGGCAAATACGATGAGAACTTGATGAAGAAGACAGCAGTACCCCCTGGCAGGCAGTACCCAGAGCAGGGTGCCCAGCTGCCCTTCCGGAGTCACTCCCTGCACGTCCAGCCACAGCTGTCGCAGCCTCAGCAGTCCCTGCCCTACCCCAAGCTCCAAAGGCAGAAGCTACAGAATGACATGGCCTCGCCACTGCCCTTTCCCCCGGGCAGCCACTTTCCCCAGCACTCACAGTCCTTCCCTACCTCTTCCACCTACTCCTCCACTGGCCAGGGTGGTGGGCAGGGGACCCACTCCTATAAGAGTTGCACAGCACCCTCTGCCCAGCCTCATGACAGGCCGCTGACCGCCAATGCTAGCCTGACACCAGGCCAGAGGGTCCAGAACCTTCACACCTATCAGTCCAGCCGCCTCAGCTTTGACCAGCAGAAGCAGCAGCAGCAGCAACAACAACAGCAGCAACAACAGCAGCAGCAGCAGCAGCAACAGCAGCAGCAGCAACAACAAGCCCTTCAGAGCCGGCATCATGCCCAGGAAACCCTCCATTACCAAAACCTTGCCAAGTACCAACATTATGGGCAACAAGGGCCAGGCTACTGCCAGCCAGATGCGGCCGTCAGGACTCCGGACCAGTATTACCAGACTTTCAGCCCCAGCTCCAGCCACTCTCCCGCGCGCTCTGTGGGCCGATCACCCTCCTACAGCTCCACCCCATCACCACTGATGCCCAATTTGGAGAACTTCCCCTACAACCAGCAGTCACTCAGCACGGGCACCTTCCCTGCCACCGGCCTCACCGACCACAGCCACTTTATGCCCCTACTCAACCCCTCCCCGACAGATGCCACCAGCTCCGTGGACACCCAGGCTGGCAACTGCAAGCCCCTCCAGAAAGACAAGCTCCCCGAGAACTTGCTGTCAGACCTCAGCCTGCAGAGCCTCACGGCCCTGACCTCACAGGTGGAGAACATCTCCAACACGGTCCAGCAACTCCTGCTCTCTAAGGCTGCCGGACCGCAGAAGAAGGGCGTCAAGAACCTGGTGTCCAGGACCCCGGAGCAGCACAAGAGCCAGCATTGCAGTCCTGAAGGAAGTGGCTACTCGGCCGAGCCGGCCGGCACGCCACTGTCAGAGCCGTTGAGCAGCACGCCCCAGTCCACGCACGCTGAGCCGCCGGAGGCTGACTACCTAAGCGGCTCCGAGGACCCTCTGGAGCGCAGCTTCCTCTACTGCAGTCAAGCCCGGGGGAGCCCCGCCAGGGTCAACAGCAACTCGAAGGCCAAGCCAGAGTCCGTGTCCACATGCTCCGTGACCTCTCCCGACGACATGTCCACCAAGTCTGACGACTCCTTCCAGAGCCTGCATGGCAGCCTGCCTCTCGACAGCTTCTCCAAGTTTGTGGCCGGGGAGCGGGACTGCCCGCGGCTGCTGCTCAGTGCCCTGGCCCAGGAGGACCTGGCCTCAGAGATCCTGGGGCTACAGGAGGCCATAGGGGAGAAGGCTGACAAGGCCTGGGCCGAAGCGCCCAGCTTGGCCAAGGACACCAACAAGCCACCTTTCTCCCTGGAGAATCACAGCACCTGCCTGGACCCCGTGGCCAAGACCGTGTGGTCGCGCCCAGGGGAGCCGGAGGCCTTGCCTGAGTCCCTACAGCTGGACAAAGGTGGCACTGCCAAGGACTTCAGCCCGGGACTCTTTGAAGACCCATCAGTCAGCTTTGCCACCCCTGACCCCAAGAAAACGGGTCCCCTCGCCTTCGGCACTAAGCCTCCACTTGGGGCCGCTGCCCCAGACCCTGCCACAGCGGCTTTCGACTGCTTCCCAGACACAGCTGCCGCCGGAGCAGCAGACAGTGCCAACCCCTTTGCCTGGCCCGAGGAGAACCTGGGCGATGCCTGTCCCCGCTGGGGGCTGCACCCTGGCGAGCTCGCCAAGGGCCTCGAGACAGGCAGGCAGACCACAGATGTCGTGGTGGGCAAGGAGAGCGCCTGTGAGGCCTCGGCCTGCCTGGGCTTCCGGGAGGAGGAGCCCCCAGGAGAGAAGGCCCCAGGGTCCCGGGACTTCAAGCAGGAGGAGGTGGGTGGGGTGAAGGAGGAGGCAGGCGGGCTGCTGCAGTGCCCCGAGGTGGGCAAAGCGGACCGGTGGCTGGAGGACAGCCGCCACTGCTGCACCTCTGACTTCGGGGACCTGCCACTGCTGCCGCCCACGGGCCGCAAGGAGGACCTAGAGGCGGAGGAGGAGTACTCCTCCCTGTGCGAGCTTCTAGGCAGCCCCGAGCAGAGGCCCAACATGCAGGACCCACTGTCGCCCAAGGCCCCCCTGATGTGCACCAAGGAGGAGGTCGGGGAGGTGCTGGACTCCAAGACAGGCTGGGGGTCCCCATGCCACCTCTCTGGGGATTCTGTCATCTTGCTGGGCCCCACTGTGGGCGCTGAGTCGAAGGTACAGAGCTGGTTCGAGGCGTCCCTGTCCCACATGAAGCCCGGGGAAGAAGGGTCCGAGGGTGCATTGGCTCCAGGGGATCCTGTCGCCCTGACCCCTGACACCTCTCTAGCCCCAAAGGCCGCCGTGCCAGAGGCATCCATTGCGAAGAAGGAGCCTGTGCCTCGGGGCAAAAGCCTACGGAGCCGCCGGGTACAGCGGGGTCTACCTGAGGCTGAGGACTCCCCATGCCGAGCCCCGGCATTGCCCAAAGATCTCCTGCTCCCCGAGTCCTGTACAGGCACCCCCCAGGGACAACTGGAGGGCACAGGGGCACTGAGCCGGGGCATCTCCGAAGGGTTCCCCAGGATGTGCACCCGCTCCTTCACCGCCCTGAGTGAGCCCCGCACACCTGGTCCCCCAGGCCTGATTACCACTCCTGCCCCCCCAGACAAACTGGGAGGCAAGCAGAGAGCCGCCTTCAAGTCAGGCAAGCGGGTGGGGAAGCCCTCCCCAAAGGCAGCCTCCAGCCCCAGTAACCCAGCCGCCCTGCCTGTGGCCTCTGACAGCAGCCCCATGGGCTCCAAGACCAAGGAGACTGACTCGCCCGGCACGCCTGGGCAAGACCAGCGCTCCATGATCCTCCGGTCCCGCACAAAGACCCAGGAAGTCTTCCACGCCAAGCGGCGGAGGCCCTCGGAGGGCCGCCTCCCTACCTGCCGCACGGCTAAGAAGCTCCTGGCCAACAGCCATCTGCCCACCACCTTCAAAGTCTCTGGGAGCCCCCAGAAGGAGGGCAGGGTGGGACCCCGGGCACGGGTCCCTAAGCCGGGGGCCGCTGGCAAGCTCTCTGATCGGCCCCTTCATGCCCTCAAGCGCAAGTCTGCCTTCATGGCGCCTGTCCCCACCAAGAAGAGGAACCTGGTCCTGCGGAGCAGCGGTGTGGGAGACGAGGATGGGAAGGAGGGTGTGGCTGAGGGTGCCCCTCCCCTCTTCAAGAGGCTGTCGTCCCCCAAGAAGGCCAAGCCTGCAAAGGGCAGTGGGGAGCCCACAGCAAAGCCCCCACCGCCAGAGACCACCGACACCTGCCTCAAGCTGGTGTCTCGAGCCGCCTTCCCGGGAGCCATGAAGACCAAGGTGCTGCCCCCCCGGAAAGGTCGGGGCCTGAAGCTGGAGGCCATCGTGCAGAAGATTACATCCCCCAGCCTGAAGAAGTTCGCCTGTAAAGCCCCGGGAGCTCCTCCCGGGAACCCTCTGAGCCCGACCCTCCTGGAGAAGGAACGAGGGATCAAGAGTGCTGGGGGAAGCCCGGTGGGGGCAGAAGAAGGTCTCTTAGGTGTGGGCACTATGCAGAAGGTCCCAGCAGCCTCAGGAATTGACCCGATGTGCAGAAATCCAGCCAACAGATCCTTAAAAGGTAAACTCATGAACAGTAAGAAACTGTCCTCCACTGACTGTTTCAAAACCGAGGCCTTCACATCTGCAGAGACACTGGCGCCCGGAGCCATGGCACTAGTGCCCAAGAAAAGAAGCCGGAAAGGCAGGGCTGGGGCCTTGGCACTCCCCAAAGGCCCCCTGGAGAAGCGGCCCCATCTCGGCCCCCCTCTGCCTCTGACTTCCCGAGACCGGATGGGAGTGGGCACACATGGGGGCAGTGAGGATGTCTCTGGTGGAGGTGGCAAGAAGCCAAAGACAGAGGAGCTGGGCCTGGCCTCCCAGGCCCCTGAAGGCCGGCCCTGCCAGCCCCAGACCAGGGCACAGAAACAGCCGGGTCATGCCAACTATAGCAGCTATTCCAAGCGGAAGCGCCTCTCCCGGGGCAGGGCCAAAAATGCTGCCTCTTCCCCCTGTAAAGGGCGGGCTAAGCGGCGGCGGCAGCAGCAGGTGCTGCCCCTGGATCCTGCAGAGCCTGAAATCCGCCTCAAGTACATTTCCTCATGCAAGCGGCTTCGGGCAGACAGCCGCACCCCCGCCTTTTCACCCTTCGTGAGGGTGGAGAAGCGTGACGCATTCACCACTGTATGCACTGTTGTCAACTCCCCTGGGGATGAGCCCAAGCCTCATAGGAAGCCTTCATCTTCCACCTCCTCTTCCTCATCCTCATCCTCCTCTTTGGATGCAGCCGGGGCCTCCCTGGCCACGCTCCCAGGAGGCTCTGTCCTGCAGCCACGGCCCTCCCTGCCCCTCTCCTCCACCATGCACCTGGGGCCTGTTGTTTCCAAGACCCTGAGTACCTCTTGCCTTGTTTGCTGCCTCTGCCAAAACCCAGCCAACTTTAAGGACCTGGGGGACCTCTGTGGGCCCTACTACCCTGAACACTGCCTCCCCAAAAAGAAGCCAAAACTCAAGGAGAAGGTGCGGCCAGAGGGCACCTGTGAGGAGTCCTTGCCGCTCCTAGAACGAACACTCAAAGGCCTGGAGTGCCCAGCTGCCGTTGCCGGGAAGCCCCCTCGGCCAGATGGCCCGGCCGACCCTGCCAAGCAGGGTGCTCTGCGCACCAGTGCCCGGGGCCTGTCGCGGCGGCTGCAGAGTTGCTACTGCTGTGATGGTCAGGGGGATGGTGGCGAGGAGGCAGCCGCAGCTGACAAGAGCCGCAAGCATGAGTGCAGCAAGGAGGGAGCGGCGGCGGAGTCTGGTGGGGACACCCAGGAGCACTGGGTGCATGAGGCCTGCGCCGTGTGGACGGGCGGGGTCTACCTGGTGGCCGGGAAGCTCTTTGGGCTGCAGGAGGCCATGAAGGTGGCCGTGGACATGGTAAGAGGCCAGCCCGGCCGGGCGTGGGGGGCACTTGGGTTCTGCAGGACGGGCAGACAGGCTGCTAATTTGGGCTGAATATGACCACAAATTTAAGAAACTCAGGGAGGCTCCAGGTGCACCCTGAGCCAAAGCAGAACATACCCACTCGATTTTGTCCCAGACCTGCCCAACTCACCCTCCCTTGGCAGTGCCTCCAGAGTACCCCTGTTCCTGCTCCTTGCATCATCAGCTTAGCTGCGTGAACCCCAGAGGTCAAAAGCCCTCCCAGAGTGGAAAGCTAAGGTGGTCTGCACAAGTAGGATGCCCACTCTGCTGCCATAACCATCTTTCCACTCGAAGGTGGTGCTGGGGCTCATGGAGGCCCCTGTCAGGCATATGTGATTGGAGCAAGACCCTCTGACAGGGCAGTCCCGGCTTGGGGCTCCCTGAGGCCAGACAGCCAAGGGCCTCTGAGCAGGGCCTGAGAGAAACTTGATGCGTCCCAGCACCTGACGTGAGGCTTGGCTGACTTCTGGGTCAGGCCCCAGCTCTGCTTTGCTCCCTGGCGGGTACTTTGTTTCCTTCAATCTGGAGTGTGTGTAGGGCAGGGGCCCTGGGGTGGCAGCACAGCAAATGCGAGGCCTGGGTTCATTCCCAGCACCAAGAAAGGAAAGAAAACCCACCTCTCGTACAATGGATAGATTTGCTCCCTCTGCGAGAGGAAATGAACTCGTACTTGGAAGGGAGCCACATTACCTGGCGTGGTGGGTGAGGGACAGTGGCAGTCGTGCCACCACCACCAGGCTGACTCCTGAACCCAGGCCTGGGGGTAGTCGTCAGAGTCAGGGCCTGCGTGGGTACAGTGGGGAACGACTCCTCTCCTGGGGCCCACATATTCTCATTCTCACACATACAAACATTGCCACACACACACGCACACATTCTCATACAAATATATACACACACGTATACAAAAAGACATACATTCTTTTGCTCATACACTCACACTTGCTTCACGAGGGCTAGTTCTTCCTTGGCCCACCCTCCCCAGCTGCTCTCCTGCTCCCTATACCTGAAGAGATTGGCTGTGGGGTCCCATGGAAGGGTGGCTAGTCTTCTCTGCAACCCCCCACACTGGCCTGAGGGTGTGGTTAGAAACCTCCTCACACCCACATGTCCCACTCATGGCCCCAGCCCAAGAAGAGCTGACCACTTTCTCCCTTGTATCCATAGCTCACAGGATGTCTTTTGGTTAGTAGAAGTCCTCTCACTATTTCCTTCTCTTCCTCACCCTCTTTCCTCATAGGCACCTTCCCAGCCACCCTAAAAGAGGATCACCTCTCCTTGACATTCCAAAAACCTTAGCATGGCTCCTTAGCCCCAGTGGGGTCCTTACAGCTGGGCCCCTTCTGGCTCAGGATTGGCTGCTTCTCTGCAGCCTAGTCTGAGTTTGGGGATCAAGGGGATCAAGAGAGAATTAGTCTCTCTCTCTCTCTCTCTCTCTCTCTCTCTCTCTCTCTCTCTCTCTCTCTCTCTCTCTCTCTCTCTCTCTCTCTCAGTTTTTGGGTCACACCCAGCAGCACTCAGGGGTTACTCCTGGCTCTACACTCAGAAATCGCTCCTGGCAGGCTCGGGACCATATGGGATGCCGGGATTTGTACCACCGTCCTGCATGCAAGGCAAACACCTTACCTCCATTACCTCCATGCTATCTCTCTGGCCCCGAGAACTAGTCTCTTAAGGCACCCTGCATTAGCCCTAGTGAAAAGGAGCTGGATTCTACTAGCATAGGTTAGGGTTCACTCCACCCCCTACTGTTTCCCTGGCTCTCAGCTCTGTGGCCTCATGAAAGTCCTCTCTGCAGAGGAGAAAGCAGGCTCAGGGGAGCGCTCTAGTCTGGACAGAACGGCTCCACAGGTATTGCTGCCCCAGGGGCCTTCTTGCCTTGCCCAGGTAGCCTGACAGGATCCAGAAACCCCCACAACAGACAGTCCTCAGCCAGGACAGGAACTGCCAACCATGCCAGAGCCTCAGATGTTTGGTAAAGCAGCACCCCAGCTGGAGGAGTGGGACAGGCACAGAACATTCTGAAAAGATGAGCAGGTTCTGGGGCTTCCTGTGAAGCTGAAGCCTCTTTCTGCCTCAACAACTGCAGACAGCATATTCCTCCAACGTCACACAGACCCTCCTGTTCCAAACTCAATCCCTTTCTTCCATGTCCCTATTTTATGAGCCTCATACTTGGGATTGGGGTGTGCATCTGCATGCCTACCAGTTCTCACTTTTTTTTTTTTTTTTTGCTTTTGGACCATTCCCAGTGATGCTCAGGAGTCCTTCTTAGCTCTGCACTCAGGAATCACTTCATCACTGACACTGCTCTGGGACCATATGGAGTCGGCCATGTGCAAGGCAAATACTCTACCCACTGTGCTATTTTCTCATCCCAGCACACACTTCATTTTTGCTCTCCAGAAGAACTATGTGGCCATCTCCCCACATTGAGAAGCTGCACTCTGGGCTATACTGAGTTGGTCCAGGTACCAGCACCGACCCCTTTTCCTGCCTAGAATCCTTGGGCCAGGTTCATAAGCCATACCCATGTTGGCATGGGACATGAGGGTGCTGGGGTCAGAGAGCCTGGGGACACTATTTTTCGCATCCAAACAGATCATCCCAAGGTCTTGCATGTCCGAGGCCCTGGTTCTGATATCCAGCAACACACACATACATACCTGTCTTGATTGGGGCTACCATATGGGGACTCACCCCTGAAATATATATACATACCCTTTAAGCATTAAAATTCCAAGATCTACCTGTGAGCCCAACATTGAGCACTTGGTCCTACCCCAAGCCAGCTGTGGATATGGGTGCTTTGAAAGCCTTGAACCAAGTAGTCATGTTCTGAGGTAGCTCTCCAGGCTTTTTTCAGACCAAGTCCCAAAGGTTTCCCTCTACTACTGGGTATAGGAGTCATCTCAGGTCTGTTGTCCAGGATGACACCTGCAGAATAAGGTCCCAGTTTCCCAGCTACCCTGGAGCTGGGTGCTCATAGGCAGGTGCTCCTGTCTATCTGAGCTCCCACTGGCATCACAGTGCAATAAGATCAGCACCGTAAGGTTTGCAGGGCACAGCCACTTCCAGGCATGCCCTGGCTGGCTAAGCTGTGGCTCTTTCAGGGGCTTCACATGTGAACATGAGCCTGCCACCACCTCTTCCTTGCACAGAGAGGTCTGAGTGATTTGGGCCTGGCCTGGCCCTCTCAGGCTTCAAGCTCTACTTTCCTCTTGCATGGGGACTTATCATTGCTGGCCTGGCCTGGCCATGTCTAGCTTCAAGAACCTGAGAATGAGGAAGCCACTCTGCTTCTCACACATTCTTAAGTCTCAGTGGATTGGATAGTTTAATATTCACATCTTGGGGGCTGGAAGAATAGCATAGCAGGTAGGGCATTTGCCTTGCATGCAGCTGAATCAGGCTCAATTCCCAGCATCGCATATGGTCCCCCGAGCCTGACAGGAGTAACCTCCGAATGCCTCTGGGTTTGGCCTTAATAAAACAGCAACAACAAAAAAAAGATTCACATCTTGAGGTTGGCTCAGTTATTTCTCCCCCTGGGGCAAGGGTGACTGGCCCATTTAGTTAGCCATCTCCCTTTCAGGCTCAGTCACCAGGGTAGGCGATATGCTTGCTGCTTTCCGTCTCCTGGACTGGAGCCACCTTGCTCATTCAAGCACCGCGCAGGGCTATGGGGGAGGTGCCATCCACATTGTGCCAATGAAACACATGAAGTGGATACTGGGCCCACGTCATGAGGTGGAGAGCAGCAAAGCTGGGATTTGAACCCTCTGGGATGCCAAGACCCACACCCATGAGTCATTTCCTGGCCTGAAGGGGCCTTGTGCTGCTATAGGGACAACTCTGTGGTATTTACACAAAATCCTGACCTTCCTGCCACTTGGTTTGCAATGGCCACCTGGGGAAGGGGCCCAGCTCTGTAGCTGCCAACTCACCTGTCTTCCTTTCTCACCAGACGTGTGCCAGCTGCCAGGAAGCTGGGGCCACCATCGGGTGCTGCCACAAGGGATGCATCCATACCTACCACTACCCGTGTGCCAACGATGCGGGTAAGAGCCGGCCAGAGGGCACAGAAAGCCCTGATGGACCGTGTTGCAGTGCAGGGGACCCTGCACAGCTCCTGGAAGCCTGCCTCATGCCTCCCTCCCAGCACTGTCTTACCTCTTCCTCTCTCCTAGGACCTGGGCAAGGCTAGGGACAGCGACCTGAGTCAGTCCCCAGGCCTGTACTGAAGGGGTGTCCAGGAACAGAAGTCACAGTTTTGAGGAGCTGTCATTGCCAAAGGGTTGGGAGAATTCAGGCCTCAAAGATGAAGGGGTACTTTGGCGGGAGATGAATTGTTCACTGGGAAGAGAAGTGGGAAAGGAGGTCTGCAACTTCAGAGCTGTTGGATGGGAATCTGTGAGGTTCCAACAGCCTGAGGACAAACTGGCTTCTGAGGATTGCAGGGAACCACTGGGCAAGATTTTGCAAAGGAACACAGGGTCTGGGCAGTCTCTCCACCCACACCCTCTTTCCCCCACTCTATTCTCATTCACTCATTTGTTCCATGAGCACTTAGATACCAGGGCCTAGATTTCCTCAGCCAGGCAGGCAAACAGACAGTCCAAATCTCAGCCAAAGAAAGCTGCTAGTTTTGCAGCTTTAGGGGCACCACTGTTTTGGGGGGCTTAGAAGCACTTGGACTGGAGTGAAAACCCTGGTGACATGGACGTGCCCTGACCCACGATGTTTCTGCATTTGGTGTCTCCATCTGTAAAACAAAGATGATAATCATCTTTTCTTTCCAGAGCTGTTTGGAGCAGGAAGTACAGCCTCAGCCCTCTTTGGGGGCCTCATGACCTCTGTCCACCTCCCTCGGCCCGCCCTCCCTCCTCTGACCCTGAAGAGGGGTGAAGTTATCTTGAGCCTCCCTCATGGACTGCAGAGCAGAGGCATTTCCCGGCAGGATCCTCTCCCTGCTGGGGACCAGCTGTTCCTCCTCTCCCTCCTCCTTATGCCTGTTGGCTCTTCCCTAGGCACAGGGGACCATGCCCTGTACCCCTCCTGCCTGCCTGCCTGGTCCCAGGCCAGCCTTAGTGCATCCAAGCCCCTCCCTCCCCACTTCAGCACACGCAGGACTCTGGTGACAGCTCCTTGGCAAGGACTGAGGTGCTGGCACTCAGTAAGGAGGAGCTGCTGGGGTGAAATGGGGGGGGGTGTTCACTGGCTCCCCCTCCCATTTCACCAGAGCTGCATGAACCAGATTTTAATGTGGACTCAGACACTTCAGCAGCCACATGGCCTTGCTCCCAGTAATAGCTACCACGAGTCTCATCTTTTCTTCTGCAGGGACTAATTTAGCCCCAGCTACATGCACACCAGGTCCTGGCTCGTCCCTTGCTCTCTCTGTGGCCTCTTTAAAGAGAGGCAGGAGATGGGCACACAGGGGCTCCCGCCCCAGTGCTGCCACCCCAGGCGTTTAAGTGGGACAGGAGATCCTGATCCTTGCCCAGAGTCTTAGCAATTAGAGAGCAGTGTGTGACATGGGAGTCATTCTGCCTGAGCAGTATGAGCATCCAGGAGGACTTCCCCAGAGAAGGTGATATTTGAATGAGTCTGCCAAAGGTTGGACAGTGTGTCAGCACTTGGTTTTTATATTGGGCATGAAGAGTTGGGATAGAACCCAGGCTTCACACATGCAAGGCCCATGAGCCCTGCCTCTAGCCCTGTGGGGAGTCTAGCAGGCTTGGAGCACAAGTTTTGGTGTCTGCTAAAGTCTGACAGGTTCTGAGGACAGTGGCTACTAAAGAGCTCCAGGGCAGTGGGAGGAAGCAAACTGCGAGGCTGAGTGCACAGTTATCTGGGTTATCTGGGTGTGCTGGACCCATCTTGTAGTTTGCCCTGGATGGAGGGTGTCAGCCAAGCCAGGGTCCCAAACATTCCTCGTTCAGGCCTCAGCTGGGGGCTCTGAAGTATCCAGGCACAACAGACCCTCATCAAGTTCAGGCTACTGGGTGGTGATTAATTCTACATCTACTCCAACTGTGAGGCACATATGCAGGATAGGGGTGCAGGGAGGATACAGGCTCTCTGCCACTGTACACCCTGATTTGGATAAATGGAATTTGAGGCACTTGGGCTCAGGACAGACTCTACAACCCTGTGATCAGAGGGGCTTGATGTCAGGCCTGTGGGCACCTGTAGAATGGGTGGAGAAGGTGGGAGCATGAGGAAACCCCACATCCAGGAAACTACATGGATCTCAGCTGACCCAGGACAAGGGCTCCAGTCCTTGTCAGTGCCCTGAAGACCTACTGAACCCTCAGAGCTGCCAGGTGTGTCCCAGGGCCTCTCCAGCTCTTTGGGTCAGGCACTCAGCCCACCCTATTTTCCTGTCCCCACTCAGCCCCTGTGAGGCTGACTAGGTCCAGCTGACCCAGGCTGGCAATGTCCTTTCCATTCAGACCCAAAACTACTTTGTCTACCTGGTCTTAGGTTCCCCAAGAATTCCCCATGTTCCCAAAGACCCAAATGTTCCCCAAACATTGGTGACCCTGCTCTTCCATATGCCTTTGGAACTGGTGTGTGTATATGTATGTGTGTTGGGGAGCATTTCATTTAGGGCAAGAGTCGTCCATGTTCAAGAGCTCAAAGACCTTGACTGGAGCTCTGTGGTGGACCCAGGACACAGGCTTGGACATTTCTGGCTCTGGTTTCATGAACAGAGGGCTGGGGAGTTTCCAGTATGGGCCAATGAGCCAGTGTTGTCTAAAGGTGTGATTCAGTCCTGAAGCTGCCTGTGTCAGGAACGGAGAGGGAGGGATGCCCCCTCCAGCTGCTTGGCCCTAAAGAGCATGTTCATCTTGGGGTGTTGGGCAGCTTGTTTAGGGTGTGGCAAAGGCAGCTTCAGAGAGGCCTGGAGCATTCCCAGCTCTGCTGCCCCCCTGTTGTCCCCTCCACTTGCCCTGACATGGGCCACCATTAGTGCTGCCTGGTACCTGGGACCCACTATGGCCACAGCCTGTGCAGAGGATGGAGCCGGAGGAGAGGCTCCTGCAGCTCGGGCTTCCACATTGGGTGGGTTTGTGGCCATGAAGGTTGTGGGTGGGGGAGCCCAGAAGGGAGCATGAGGCAAGGGATTCCAGGAGGAAAAGCCAAGGAGACAGCATTCTATTGAGCCCTGAGCCAAGCAACCTTTTTTCTCTGCCATGGCGGCTGTGCCTTCCAGCCTGGACCTTCAGATACAGGCTGCGGTTCCACCTCTACAGGACTCTGCTTCCCTCTAGGTCCCCCTAGCAGCAAGCGCACATCCTGAGGGCCTGGGAGAACCAGGCAGGCAGTTCATAGGCCTCCCCAGCAATCCTCTAGCATCCTTTGCAGACCAAACTTGACCTTGAATCCAGGCCCATGCTGCACCACCCAGGTCTGCCCATAGGAGCAGCACTGGGGCTCCAGGCCACCTTCCAGGCACTGCTGCACCTATAGAGGAAGGCAGCACTGCTGTGAAGAGGGAGTGGCAGTGTGTGGGTGTGGGTGTGGGGCTTGTGGTTCTGCAACAATAGGGATCACTGGCCCCAGAGGAGGGGAGGAGTGAAGGGCCAGGTTGGTGGGGCTGGAGGGCAGATAGAGGCTGAATGGTGGAGGATTTCCAACTGAGTCGGCTGACTCTCTCAAGGGCACCCCTGTGGCCAAGGGCTTTGTGGGATGGCAGGGGGCCCCCTGGCCAAATACCAGCAGTACCCTAACCACCCAAACTTCTCTGGCCACAGGTTGCATATTCATCGAAGAGAACTTTTCTTTGAAGTGTCCCAAACATAAGGTAGGTGCCCCAAGTCTCTAAGGTGAGGGTTCTGACTGGAGAGAGGCCCCTTCACCAGGCAGCCCTCTCCCCAGCAGTTCTGGCACAGGTCCCATCTGCCCACCTGCTGACCTGATTCAAGGATAAGAGCATCTTGGGAAGGGGGCTCCGCGGGAGGGGCCTCTCTCTCCAGCTGACACCCCAGGACTCCGGAGGGGCAGGGCCAGCCCAGGCGTGGGAAATGTCAAGCTCAGCGACCCCTTGTCTTGCAGAGGCAGCCGCTGTAATCCACTCCAACGGCCGGGGAGCTGCCGGCATCCTCCTGTCCACCTGCCGGCCACGAGGGAAAGGAAAGGAGCCGTCCACGCGGCCCCCGGGCCTTTGAGCTGCTCCCAGTGCGGATCCAGCGCCGATCCTTGATCTGGACCCCGGATCTCGGATCTGGCCACCGAGGGCTAGAAACTTGCGGCCCGGGGCTGGGAAGAAATCACGTTCCAGAGGAGATTGGGCCCCCAGGCCCGACCCCTGGAGCCCAGTTTAGAGAGGGGGAGCCCAGGGAGCGGCCAGACTCCTTGGTACTTCCAGGCTCTGGCAGGGTGGGGTGCCTTTCTCCTGGGGCGTCCTTCTCCCCCGAGAGTTCGAGAGTTCTAAAATGTGGGCGGGTGCTGCACGCCTTCCCCGGCCAGTCGTGGCTTGCACTGGGTGTCCTGGGGGTGGGGGCTCGAGGGCCTAGAAGAGGCTGAGGGCGACCCCGGAGTCTTAAGGAGGCGAGAGGGTGGGAGCCGAGGCCTTGCTGGAGAGGTTCAGGCTCAGGAGCACGACGCGACTGAGCGTCCCTCCTAACCAGCCTGGGACAAATGTCCTACAGACCCGAGCATAGCAGAGCAGGGGGTGGGCGGGGCGGGCTTCCCGTGTGGGCAGGACTGGGGCGCCCCTTGGCTTCTGTTTGTCCCCTTTCCAGTCCTCCACCCCACCCCTGGAGCCCTGCCTTGGACCCAGCGCGAACGGAAAGGAGTCGCGACCGCCGCACAGGGCCCGGCCCGCCGAGCGTCATCGCCTGTGTCTCCAGGGACCTCAGCGCCCACTCGGCCCGGGGAGCGACAGCGCTAGATTCGTGTACAAACCTGTGTCCCCCTCTATATATATGTTACATAGAATGTATATATGTTGGGAACTTGCTCGCTTCTCCTGTGTGTCGCCGCTGTGCGTCGTGCTCCCCTCAGCACAGGGCCCTGGTTGGGGAAGGGGCGACAGCGATGCCCCCGGCCCAACGCAGCCACCACCGGCCCAAGCCAGTCCCTGCCGTTCAGTCCGCCTGTCAGTCTGTGTCCTCAGCTCTGTCCACGCTTCGATAGGCCTGATGCAGCCCCCCGCCTGGGGCCGCCCTAGCAACTCCCTGTACATATGACTGTAAAATGATAAACGTGTGTATTATATCTGGCCTCGTTATATAGTGTATATATATGTATACATATACATATATATAATATATATGAAGACTGTAAATGTTAAGACGACTAGTGTTCTTATTAGTATATTGCTTCACACTGAAGATTGTGTGTATCGAGCTGTTTCTAAAAGATGTTTATTTTCCTTAAGAGTAAAAAACAGTCATTGCATTCAGAAAAAAAAAAAGTCAATAAAGATACAACAATTGTTTTGGAAGTCTGCAGCCCCTGGATTCTGAGCAGATTCTGCTGGGAGAGGGGCCAGACTTTAGAAGGCGGATGGCAATGGAGGGGAGAAGCTTCCCTGGGAAACAGAAGTAAGAAGCAGGAAGAGAATGCCAGCCCCAGCCATCCTGGTGAAGGACCAGGTTTGGGACAAGGCAGGGAGGTGACACTGCAGACATTCAGGGATCTCAGGTTGGGGACCAGAGGGATAAAGGGACCAGGAGTAAGGCACTTGCCTTGCCTTGCATGCAGTCCACCTGGGTTTGATCCCTAGCACCCTATTTGGTCCCCCAAGCACTACTAGGAATAATTCCTGTGGTGGAGCCAGGAGTAAACCCTGAGCATCTTTGGGTGTGCTCTAAACATGGCCTCCCTCACTCAAGAAAGGGTTTCACAGTGTAGTTCCTCCTGTCACCAATCCTTAAAAGGACAGAGTGGTCCTCTCACATCACCCAAGGAGCTAATGGGAGCAGAAGCTGGGGAGCAAGAAAGCACAGCTGAGAACATGATTTTAAGGAGTAGAAGATAGGAGTCCAAAGATCAGTAGGATTCAGGTGGGCAGAAGCCATACCTCCAGGCCACCATGATATGAGAAGGGGTAAATGTTCCTTATGAATAGAAATATGGGGAGCAGGAAGCAGTTGCCTGGGTGCAGGGTGGAAAGGAAATCCCAGAGGACCCCTCTCTTGCCCGCACATAAAACAGCTGAAGAAAAACCACCACCTACACAAAGAAACAAAACCCAGATTATAAATAACTTCAACTTTTATTCTCTGTACAAAACGTCTCAACCTATGAAAATAAAGTTTGCAAAAGGCAAAGGAGCACTCGAGCCTCAAGGATCAGGAGGCTGGTGCACATCTACACTATGTACAAGCGTTCCTCAGAGGGAAGGAGGCGCCTTGGAGTAGGAACCCTCATGGATGGACTAGCCAAGTGGACCTCTCTCTCAGATTGGTAAATGTCCCTTTCTCTGCTCCCTAGATAGGAGAGGGGAAAGTCACTGGGTGCTGCAAAGGTGACAACTTGCAGGCCGCGCATTCGCAATCACCCTACCGGCCACCAGATGTCAGCACCATCCTGGACGCAGCCCCGCAGCAGATGGGGTGGGCGTTGGGGGTCGGGGTCGGGCCGGCGGCGGTGCCTCCCAAGTCAGGAGACAAAAGCCACCGTGAGGTACCCAGGGAATACGTGGGTGAACTGTGGACACCAGCGTTTCAGACACTGCCTTGAGCACATAAGGCTCTAACTAACCCCAGAAACTGGCTGAATCAGGCTGAAACAAGCCGATTTGCTCCACTTCAGCTGCAGGGCTGGGGCAGCCCGAGAGGGTCTAGCTGGAGGTGACAGTCGTCCCGCCACCCAGGCGCAGGAGCATCTGCTGGCAGTCGTGCAGCAGCCGGTGGTCGCCGAGCTTCTCCAGCGTGCGGGCAGCCTCGGCCAGCATGCCCACCCGCTGTCCCGGGGCCGACAGGAAGCCGGGGGGCAGGTAGCAGGAGGCCAGCAGCAGTGCCTCAGCGTGCTCGCGCCTCGTGGGTCGGGGCTCCAGATCTGTCGCCACTGCGCCTGCACAGAGCAGGCCGCCAATGGTAGTCAAAGGGACCGCACCGGAGGAGGGGCTGCGCATTTGTCACGCCTCCAGCGGGGTCCATCCCACCAGTTCCTCTGGACCCCACCCCATCTTCCCCAGGCCTTCCTTCAAGGGCATGCTGCAGCCCCAGAAGATTGCTGAGAAGGACGCTCCATTTGTCTCTTACAGCATCCAGGTCCCCCTCTCTTAGGCCGTCCCACCTGGGCCACACCCCTCCTCGCAGAGCCAGGCTCACCTCCCTTGCTGCAGGGGCCTGCCCTCCTCCTCAGACTGCGGTCCAGGAGCTGGTGTGTCCGTGTGGGGCTGGCCCCGGCCATCAGCCGGGCAGTGGCCTCGTGTAGGAATACCTGGGCAGCAGGCGTCAGGAGAGGGGGTGCTTCAGACTAGGTTTCCACTCTCCACATCTCCCTGTGGTGTCTTCCCCCAACAGATCCCAGACGGCTGGGAAGTGGACTCATGAAGACTCACCCTACGCATGGCAGGCCGGAAGCCTTGAGCCAGACGCCTCAGGCCACTCAGATCCCTCTGGAAGCCCCGAAGCTCCAGAACAGAGGCCTGAGGCCCACTTCCTCCGCTGGGGCCCTGCGAGGCCTGAGCTGCGGGGGGCGGCTGCTGCCGCTGCCATAGGCTAGTCCGTGCCATCAGCAGCAGGTCACACAGAAGCAGCTGCATGGCCTAGGGGTGAGCAGGATGGGGTAGGCCAGGGGTCATGGGGGCTCCAGCTCTGACAGGGGAAAGTGAGGGCCCTTGGTGCCAGGGGATGACTCCGGAATGCACTGCCCAGGCACTGCCCACATATATGCACTGAAGGGCTACCCACCTCTGGGCCCCCACAGCCACTATTTGCCCCAGGAGCCTCTATCAATGGTCTATCACACCAGAGATGTGGCAGACAGAGATGGAGATGGCCACTCTCCCTTGGGATTGAACCTGAGTCAGAGTGCAAGGTCGGTTAGACCCCCATCCGTCTCGGAGAGATTAGTCCAACTTTCTGGGACCCAAGGGAGGACAACCAAGGAGTGCAAAGGCCGGACCTACAGGACCCGCACCCCTACCTCTAACCTTGTCAATGGAGCTGCTGGCTGCGGTGGTGGCCAGGCTGTCCTGAAGGTACCCGCTGGCTTTCTCACAGACAGCCAGGCTGGCGGAAGCAGACTCGACCTTCCCATGGCCTAGCAGGGCCCGGGCTGCCTTGAAGGAGTGCAGTGCTGCCTTGGGGAGGGGTCTCCTATGGGGCCAGGATGGAGAGGTCCAGTCCAATTAGTCACATGAGGCCCTGGAGCTCCCCCACTACCCTTATTCTGTCTTCCTTGGGTAGGAAGCATGGTGGGGAGCAGGTGGGAGTATTGGCCTGACTCACTCAGACTCCTGTAGGGCATGGGGTAGATGCTCCACCAGTGGGTACAACCTCTCAGCCGCTTCCTCATCCCGCCGCAGCCAATGAGTCACCACGGCCGTCAGCGAGGCCCACCATTTGGCCACCGGGTCTGTGCCTAGAAAGGAGTGGAGGGCTCCCTGAGACTCAGTCACACTGTACCTGAGGCTAGGCATGGACCCAGGGGCTAGAGGTCAGAGACTCACCCGTGGTGGCTGCCATGCTAGAGCTGATAGAGAAGCTGCAGGCAGGGGCACCAGCAGCATCAGAACAGCTATTCAGCAACTGCAGGTACCCAAGGGCATCTGAGAACTCCCTGTGGCCCGGGAGAGAAGGACTGGTCATTAGGATAGGGGTAGGGGCCCTGGGAAGGCCTGCCTGAGTCATCCTCCTTCCCCTCACAAATCAGTCTAATTTCTGGATTCTACAAAGAGTCACTGTGTCCTGGCAGGCAGATGGGAAACAGATGTTGAGTGAGTAGATCAGTGAGTGCCCCAGAGTCCAGGTCCAGCTACTGACACAGATCCCTAGACAGAGCCATTCTCAAGCTGTTGTGCAGGGCTCTTGCCAAGTGGGATACAGGGGCACACTTACCTGTCACCATCAGCAGACCCATGGCTCGGGCTGGGCTGGACTACACAATTCAGTGCTCGCTCCAAGAGATGTTCACGGAATAGCTGAGTCACCTGGGCCAGCGGGTCCACTGTGGGGGGAAGTGGGGTGGGAGGAGCTCTTTTTACCTCTTCCTACCAAGAGCCCCCAAACTTATCCTGGACTCATGGGTGAGCAGGGCTTTGGAATAGGTAGAAGTTGAGGAATATATATCCCCCTTGGGGTACTGTGGTCTGCTCCACACTATCCTTTTTTTCTTTTCTTTTTTTTTTTTTTTTTTTTTTTTTTTTTGGTTTTTGGGCCACACCCGGTGTTGCTCATGGTTACTCCTGGCTGTCTGCTCAGAAATAGCTCCTGGCAGGTATGGGGGACCATATGGGACACCGGGATTCGAACCAACCACCTTTGGTCCTGAATCGGTTGCTTGCAAGACAAACACCGCTGTGCTATCTCTCCGGGCTCACTCCACACTATCCTTAGTAGCTCTGTTCCTTCCTGGCCCACTTCCTCTGGCCTGATGTACATCCTTATCCCCTACCTGCCCACAGATATCTCTACCTCTTTACTCTTGAAAAATCCCAACTGAGACAAGGTCCAACCAGGCCTTCCTGTTCTGCATGAGCACACTACTGACACCAAGGCCAGAGCCTGGTGTGTACATGGACACCCAGAGGTGAGGGATGGCATGGGAATGTGGGGGACTGGGAAGGAGGAGGGGCGAATGAGAGAGAGCACCTGGGTTCCCAGCCTCGCTGTACAGGCTCTCCCGTGGGGAACTGCACACAGCCCAGTTTCCATCCACGAAGAAACGGTGGCCCACAGGGTGGCAGAGCCACTGCATGGCCAGAGGCACTGATCCACTTTGTGCCAGGCAGACCTGGCGGGCGTTACTCAGGAAGAAGCGCTGTGGGGGAGGGGAGCTGAGCTGTCATATGCCCCCAGTAGGGACTCACACTCATACCCCATCACCCAGGGCTTCCCCACTTCAGCAGAGTCAGGCTGGAAAGTCACCTCCCTCACCCCACCTCCCCTACCTGGCTCCCATCCCACACTCACAGTCAAAAAATGCAAGGCCCAGGGGAAACTGGTCTTGATTCTCAGTGCAGCTGCTACATAGATCTCAGCCAACGTGGCTATGGACATGGCATCCCCGGCACACTCTGCCAGGTTCAGGGCACTCAGGGCCAAGTTGGCAGCAGCGAGGTGCCCACCTGTATACTTCCCTAGAAAAGGAACAGGACATGAGGCTGGGCTGGGGCACAGGGCAGGAGAGGTGGCAATGGGGTTGGGAGTAGAAGCTCCTTGGCCGCGACCAGTCGTACCCATGGTGTGCAGCTGGTGCAACTTGTGGTAAACAAGGGCTGCATCCCTGGCACTGGCACGGACATCTGCCTGCAGAGCGCCGTCCCTCTTCAGGCCCCCGGCATGGCTAGCCAGCCACCGGCCCAACCAGAGGCGCTGCAGCAGGTGGCGGATAAGGTTCCAGAGCAGGCTACAGGCCAGGTCAAAGTGGGAGGTGGGTAGAGGTCGACCCAGGGCCCGCAAGGCCAGCCATAGCTGTTGGGCAGCCTGGGCAAAGTCACCCTGAGAATAAGGTTTCCAGGTTAGAAAATGGGGTTCAAGGCCCCCTGAGCACCTGAGAGCCCAAGAGGGCTCTGGAGGTGCCTTCACTTCTGGGTCCCCTCCATGACTCCTTTTCTGGGAGCAGTGGACTGGGCCCACACAGCTCCAGGGGGCTGGGAGGTAGAGGAGAGCTGTTCACAGCTGACACAGAGGACAGGCACAGGGAAAGGTCCACACCTGCCTACCACCCCAGATCTGACGCCTTACCCGGGCCAGGTCCAGGTCAGCCTGCTTGCGATGCCTCCAGAAGTGCACGGCAGAGCTTGAGTGGGGCCGAGTGATGGGCTCCCCATAGACAAAGAGCAGCGCCAGGAAGAGCAGCACGAATAGTGCGTTAGTCAGCCAGAGCAGAGGGGGCAGCAGCCAGGAGGCCCAGCCAGGGCCATCTGAGGGGACAGAAGGGCTGAGGACACAACACCCCCAAGAAACCCATATCCCAAGTCTCCCTTCCCATTTCTCTCCCAAAGACAGCCAGGCTGGCATCACTTACCTCTACCCTCAGTGCCCAGCACAATGCGCCCAGGCCCATGGTAGATGCTGGTGGCTTCCATGGAGCTGGGTACACCCCTGCTGCCTAGCAGGGAGGCCAAGGGGTTGTAGGAGAGACAGAGGAAGACGAGCATGCACAGGGCCAGCCTCGAGCGGTCCAGCAGGCCTCGGTGTGGGGACAGAAATTGCTCTGCTTTCACCTAGGGGTAGACGGGTGGCCCTGGGTTCAGTTCTCCTCTTGGCCTGACTGGGGGTCCCTAAGCCCCAGGCTTCCTTAGCACTCTAAACGGGATGGGGGATATGCCAGAGGCTTCTCTAGACCCTGAGCTGGGGTTCAGATGACAGCACCCGGTGACAGAAAGGGACATAATGCCAAAGAGCCCAACCTGAATGTCCTCGAAGACTGGGCTCTCGGGCTCTGAGTCACTGCCACTGCCAGCACTTCCACTGCTTCTGCCTCCCAAGGACAGAGGGCTGTTCTGGGACGGGGAGCCAGCATCTGAGGGGGGTGGGCTCAGTGTGTCCACCACCTCAGGCTTCAGGCCTTCCATGGGCACATCTGTGTTCCCTCCATGGCCACAAGTGGACACCAGATCTTTCAGGGATTCTGTGAGTTGAAAGGAACAAAGCTGCGGAGGGGAGTGGAGATTTCTCCACTTTGGGTGGAAGCTTAGGGCCTGTAGGAGGAGGCAGCCAGAGAAGGCCTCACTCCTAATGGCCAGTTTAGGCCAAAGGAGGGTCAGGCCTTTCTCAGGGCTGGGTGAGGACAGGACTCACTGCTTCTGTGGGCAGCAGTGCGCAGACTCAGGTTCTCCTGCTTGAGTTTCTGGTTGCTCTGTTGTAGGAAACGGATGTAGTCAATGGCTTTACGCAAGACAGCGGATTTATTCAGCTGCAGGGGGTGAGAAGGAATAGAGAGAGGTGGCAAGTCAGATCAGGCAAGTGGGCACCTAGTGGGGGGGCAGGGCTGCTCTGTAACTGCCTCCGGGCCTTGGCACTAGCTCCTTTCTCCTCAAAGCAAGGAATTCGCCCCATGGAGGAATCTGTAAAATGAATGCAGCAGCATGCACCTGGCTGCTGGGGCAGGTACTCATTGCCACCTTCCAGCCTGGTGCATTCTCCACCCCCAGTCTCACCTCACTGAGGTCCCACCTTGACCACCTAGCTATGATACCCCCCCTTTCAGTCTTTTCTTTCCACCATCTCCTCCATGTAAATACTTATTTATCTTGCTATTGCCATTTCTCTACCTTCAACCCTCCCTCCTCCACCTGATCTAGAATGTCAGTTCCTCGAAGAAAAGAGCTTCTGCTTCTCACACTGCACCCCAGGGCCTAGCATAGTTGGTACTCTAGAAAGTTGCATTGCATAGATAGGATAAATGGAGGCGGCCCAGCCAAAGAGGCTAGAGCCCAAGATTGTCCAGGCTCAAATCCAATTCTCTTTCTTCCTCTTTCCCAGTCACACTACTCTGTGCCCCTGTAGGCCTCTGTCCACACCTTTGCCTCTGTGCCCACTACCAGGTCCTTGAGTTCGATGATCTTGTCATTGATGGAGGAGCGATAGCGTTTCTCAATGGCATTATGGGCTGTGCGCTTCTCTCCACGGCTCTGCGCTGAGCCCAGGGTCTTGCCGCTGGCTATCAGGCGGTTGATAGGCAGCTTTTCAGCATCCACGACGAGTGGCACTGTTGCCAGGATGGTGCCTCCACTCACCAGGGTCTGCATGGAGCATAGTTCCCTGCAGACCTGCACATGTGCAGACCCCACACCCTCTATCCTGTTCCTTCACCCACCTGCAGAGACCCTGTCTGCACAGCTGTGCCAGGAGCCAGGGGGCTGAGACCTGCTGTCTTCACAGTGGTCCCCAGGTCCGTTTTCATGGTGGTCAGGAGCAGTGAATCTGTCTTAATGAAGTGGGGCTGCAGCAGGACCTGCAGGTAACAGAGCACTCGGACATGAGCTATGAGCATGAGCCATGCCTGCCCCATCCCATCCCAGCCCTGAACCCAACCCCTCACCGGGACCTGCTGGATCTGGGAGGTCACAGTAGTGGTGCCAGGGGCTGCTGTGGGGGTAGCTGTGGCCGTCAACAGCTGCTGGGGGGCCACACTCTGAGCTGGGGTATGCAAGGAGATGGGCGGAGCTCCAGGCAGAGGAGCTAGCGGCAGGCCAGGCAATGACTGTGGAGTGCTCCCTGGAGGGATCCCTGCAGAAAAAAAGTCTGGGGCTATGGGCTCAGCCTATCCTGACCCATTTTAAACCTACCTCTCAGGTCCCTGGACTATGTAACTTTGAGTGAGTCACCATTCACTGGGCCTTAGTTTCCGATCTGCACAGGCCCTGCCTGGGGCTCTGGTGCAAACGGGATAGCTCTCTAGCCAAGTATTCGATGTGGACACCCAGGGCAAAGTGGGAGGCGATGCCCCGGAACAACAAGGAACCTGTATTGCTAGTTTTGGGGGTACTTTAAACAGCAGTGTGAAGACCCACTTGCCAAAAGCTTGAAATTCCCTGAGACAAGGGTGAAGCAGGTGTTTCTTCTTTAGTTCATGCCACCCCCCTCCTTACCTGTAGAGAAGCCTGCAGGAGGGCTGGAATAGCCCAATACGGGAGCAGAGCTGAACTGCGGTGGTGCTGGGATAGGAAAGTTCTGGGGCATGAGGGTCCCTGGCACAGGCTGTGGGGTCGGGGGCTGCAGGATGGTTAGTGGCACCGGTTCCTCTTTGATACCTGGCCCAGGGGAAAAGGCAGACCCAGAGGGCGGGTACGTCTTCAATGGGGTGGCTGGCTGTGGAGAAGGGGACAGAGGTGGGAGTGTGCCTTTGGCCGTCCCCAGCAAGCCTTCAAAGGGGGATCTCATGGTAGCAGGAGGTGGAGACAAGTTGCCAGGGGCACTGGTATCAGGGCTGCTGGGGTCTGCGTCACCTGCCCGACCTCCTGCATAGGGTGGGTCGAACAGGCCTGGGAAGTCACTGTCTTGGTTGTTGATGAGCTGCAGCATGTCTGGGGAAAGAAGAGGCTGTATGAGTGACTGGGGGGGGGGGGGTGGCGGTAGGAGCAGTCCTTCAAACTCCCCATGTCTTCCCCATCCCTCTGAGACCTGGGCAGGGTCGCAGCTGTAAAGAATCTCCCACCTAAACCCAGGACAACTGATACAGAGCCATTTTCCAGGTCCCTGTGACATCTGAAACGATGCCTGTGGGGTCTCATGTGCATCAAATTGCTTTGGAACAACACACTAGGTCTGTCCAGGGCAGGCAGGGCCCGTGACACCCACTGACGTGCCCCACAGTTGGACAGCGGCAGAGCTGCTATCAACAGCCCACAGCCCCTTCTCTCCATGGACCCACCCAAAAGGCCTAGGGGGTGCGGCCAGCTGCCAGCCCTGCATGCCAATCAGTGAGTCCCTGCACGCTCCGGGCACAAGCCCAGACCCTGTCTGAGGCCAAGTGGCCTCGGGACCAGGCCATTCATGGCTTTGGTTTCTCCTGCATAAAGAGAACGCTGTCTGTCCTAACTCCTTCCTTCTCACATACTCTGGCTATGCTCCCTGCCTCGGCCTGGCCACCAGGCCCTCTTCCCTAGCTGGAGGCCAACAGCAGGGCCAGGTCAGCCCTCTGGGCTTGGGCCACCCAGTGGGTCAAAGTACTCCTTAGGGCCCACAGGCCTAGGAGCTCATGTCCCTGAATCAGTTCACCTCCTCTCACAGAAACTGGCCTCAGTTTATTTCTTCATCTTTGTAACAGAAAGACTCAGCTCTTTAGGGGTGGTAAAGGCTTTAATGTGAAGAGTAAGGATTCAATGGTCCTAGTTGGTCCCAATAATGGGCCCTGGACAGACAGTTACTGCAGAAAGAAGCCTCCTTGCGGCCTCCAATGGGTGGAATGGGGGGCCAGGCTCCCCATCTCTCAAATAAAAACACTCTGTGGCTCTTCTGATGTGTGCAGGGCATAAAGCCAGAAAAGACTTGCACTCACAAAACCTCCCTCTCCGGTTTGGTAGGTGGAGAAACTGAGACCCCCACAAGAAAAATGGTTGAATCCAGGACAGACACTCCACATCTGGATGATCATGGGCTGCTACTCTCAGCCTCGGAGAGGAAGTTCAAAAGTTCCCCAAGGCCCTGGGAAATAGGAGGGTAGCACAAGCGCTGCAGGTCAGAGGATAGGCAAAATAGCCTTGGCCTCTCCCTCCAGACGTCGGGGTCGGAGTAGCTAGTGAGGTGAGGGACTAACCCACCAACCTCCCGAGGGCTGGCATAACCCCTCCGAACTGGCTCTTTCCTTGTGGAAGAGCCATGCCGGACCACACCAGTGGCCACTTAGCAGTGAGAGACGGTGGCTCTGCAATAAAGGGTGGGGGACCGTCTCAGAAGTACCTTCAAAGGTGCAATCCATGGCTTCACGGCCTGCGCCCCGCCGCCCCTTGGGGCGCCAAGGTGCTCGGCCTGCTAATCTCAGAGCTCCGCCGCCGGCTCCACCTGGCCCAGAGCCTCTGCCTTTATAGTCCTCAGCGCCGCGTCCCGCCCGGCCTCGCCCCGGCCCGCCCTTCCCGGGCAGCGAGCCTGGCATGGGGTGAGCACCCGCGGCCAATCAGGGCTACGCCACCGCCTCGCTGGGGCCCGGCCCGGACCCCTGCCCACCCCTCGCCGCCGTCGGGCTCCGGTTTCACTCGCAACCCCTCCACCCACCCTGGGGCAGAAAGGGGCAGAGGGTTACTCCCGGCCGTAGGTAGTAGCCCAGCCCGCCCCGCCGCCGCTGTCTGCGGGGTTACTAGCGGTCACCGCCCCCGCCCCCAGCACCAGCCACTTCTATTCCCACTTCTGAGAAATGCGACAGCAAGGGCGTGCTACAGGGGGTACTGGCAGGAGACCGAGGAGGGGCACTCGGGGCTCTGTGTCCCAAACCTGACTCCTCTCAGCTTACTGCTTGAGAAAACCGACAGTCACTAGATGCCACCAACCAGGGCCACCCACTGCTCCAGGGGCAGCCGAGCAGGACACTGCTGAGAGATTAAGGTTCAGAGTGAAGGGAAAAACCCCTTCCGAAATCACACCCAGGTAACTAACACAGGTGTAGTTAGGGCGTCCTGCAGCCCTAAGTGACAGACTGGGGTGAGAGGGCATTCAGGCTCATCTCCCTAGGGATATAAATCAAAGGGGCACCACAGACCACCTGGCCAGTGTGTGAGGTGAGGGGAACAATCAGCCAGACTGGCTCACCCTAAACACAGCTCCAGCCCCAGGGTCCCTTTCCTCAGGAAGGCCCACCCCCAGCAACAAGAATGGAAGATAGGGGGCTGGGAAGGTGGCGCTAGAGGTAAGGTGTCTGCCTTACAAGCTCTAGCCAAGGAACGGACCGTGGTTCGATCCCCTGGCGTCCCATATGGTCTCCCCAAGCCAGGGGCGATTTCTGAGCACATAGCCAGGAGTAACCCCTGAGTGTCAAACGGGTGTGGCCCAAAAACCAAAAAAAAAAAAAAAAAAAGAATGGAAGATAGATGGTGTTGGGAGGTTGCAGTCCCTCTGCAGGAGCCTAAAGAAGGAACTGGCCACATGGCCCTCCTGGACACCAACCCTTTCCCATGCACTTCCATGGCCTTGCAGGGGCTTCCAAGGGCTACAGACTAGTTTTCTAGAACCTTCTCCCTCTCTATTCATTTTCAGTCTGTGCATACTCAATGTGCCTCCCCTCCTCAATATACGTCTGGGAGGGACCGAAATGATAGTCCAACGGTAGAGCTCTTGCTTTGTACGGGGTTGCCCTGAGTCCAATCCCTGGCACAACCCCTCCAACTCTCCTGGAGTGATTCCCAAGTGCAGAGTCAGGAGTAACCCCTGAGCATTGCTGGGTGTAGCCCCAAAACAAAATAAAACAAAAAGCATAAGTCTGGTGATACTAGAAGGCCTGAGTCCTGGGTGAGTCTCTCAAGTAGGTTTGGGGGAGGTCCTGACTGTTCCCAGTGGGAAGAATCACCTGAGGGAGAGCAGGGCTCCCCCTGAGAGGGTCAAGCTGGAAGCTTGCATCCCTGTCTCCCCCTTCTCTCCCTCTTTTCCTTGGCTCTTATTTGGGGGGGGGCGCACACTCAGCAGCACTTGGGGGCTACTCCTGGCCCCGTGTTCAGAAATCACTCCTGGCAGGCTCGAGGACCATATGGGATGCTGAGATTCAAACCACCATCTACCCTGGATTGGCAGCTTGCAAGGCAAACGCCCTACCACTGTGTTATCACTCCGGCGCCTCTTTGCATCTTATTTTGTTTGTTTTGGGGGACACATACTGCAATGCTCAGGGCTTACTGCTAGCTTTGCTCTCAGGGATCACTCCTGGCAGGACTTGGGGGACCATATATGGTGCTAGGGATCAACTAAGCCCAGGTGGGCTGAGAATCCACAGCAAATGCCCTGTCTGCTGTCCTATCACTTCAGCTCTCTTCTTGCCGCTTTTCACATTTTCTCGAAGCTCTGCACTTTGCCCATCCATGCCAGTAGAGAAGATGGCAGGTGGAGGACAAGTCACCCACTCACTCCCCAGAGGAGGAGTTTGGGAGGCTGCAGAGCAATAATTCCACAGCACAGGTAGAACCTGAGCTGTGATGCAACAAGAGGGCCTGGTGCCACTCCATGTAGAGGGGCCACTCACCCCCTAAAACTCACAGCCAGCCTCTACAATTCATGGGAAGGCTCCCCATCTCATCCTGACCTGGAAATGTAGGAGTCAGGGAGGCTGAACAGGTAGTACCTGGACTAAGGCACTTGTCTTCTATGCAGTGAACCCTGGTTCAATCCCCAGCACTGCACTTGGTTCTCTGAATATCATCACGAGTGAATATGAGCACAGAGCCAGGAGTAAATTCAGAGTACCTTTGGATGTGCCTCATCCCCCATAGTACCTTCTTCCCTACCCTCAGCTAAGGAGGCAGACCTTTTCCTGGTCCTCCTCTGCTGTAGACCCTGCAGGTCACACCTTCTAGCCTTCATGCCTGGTGTCCAGAGGGAGTCAGTGTGTGAAAATGCCACTCAGAAATCAAAAGCTGGTCAGTCAGCAGCCACCAGAATGGTCTTGAAATGAAAAGTCATCTGTGAGCTGCCTGATAAAATGTTCAGTCTGAAGCTCCACAAGCATTGGAAGGGAAAGCTAAGAGGTGGCAATAGAGGCATCTGGGATGCATCTCAGCTCATTTACTGCCTCAGTCTAGTCCTAAGCTGGGGCCAAAAGGCTGGCTGCAGCCCCCAACCTGGGAGCACCTTGGGGTCAGAGAAGTGTAAGGCTCGTAGCTCCAGGAAACTGTGGGCCATGAGCACCAGCTAGACTGAGAGACAAGCACAGAGACCTTCCTCTGAAAGTAACCTCTTTACTTTTCTCTTTCCTCCTCCTCTGTCATAATTCTATCAGAAAAAAAAAAAAATACAGGACCTAAATATGCCACCCACCCCCACTCTGCCTCTCAATCTCACTATAAAGGTAGATGTGGGGCTCCCTCCATTCCTGGTCTATAGGGCCCGTGAGGCTAAGAGAGAAATCTGGGGAAGACCTCCCACACAGAACTTATGGAGTCCAGCTCTGACTCTCACAGAAGCCAACAACCTGTCTGAGCTACACAATACTTTGAACTTCCCAAAATCCTACCCACAGACTTCCTGGGTCAGGGATTCAACCTCATCCCAGGCCTGCCACATGGTGTGGTCCACACAGCCTTGGCTCAGCTCTCTGACAGCATCTGTGGCCCTTTCCTTAGCGCTCCTGGATGCCCAGCTTGTGCTGGGCATGAGATTTGCAGGGAAAGCACATAAAGACTGGTGGAGCTGATTTCTCAGAGAAGGATCACGATGGTACAGGTACGATGGGTGCATGTTCCTCTAGTGAGGAGCAATGTGCAGAGGGGAAAGAGAGTGTGAAGGGCCAGTATAAAGGTCTCAGTGAGAAAGGAGGAAGGAATGAAATTAAGAAGTGAGCAGGAAAGATGGGAGGTTTTCTTGGACTGCAGCAGGAACAGCAAGTGCAGAGGCTCTGAGTGTGATCAGACAACAAGGACACCCGCGATGACTGAGCAGGGGTAGGGATAAAGATCAAGGAAGTGCCCGAAGAGAAGAATTTGGGATTCCCACATAGCTTTGTCGGTGGCCAAGCTACAGACACCTATGCTGCAGGAAATGGATAGGGAAGGGATTGAGGCACTGTTACAGTACAGATGGTACATGCTTAACTAAGGAGCAGTAATCATTTGTTAGTAGTGGTGCCATCAGGGGACCAAGGACAAGAGGGGAAGAGACCCTGGGGTACTCCGTGCCTGCTAAGTGAATGGCCCAGGGCCCAGGCAGGGCCTTCCCCGATGGTACAGAAGCTGAGGTTGCTTGCTGTCTGCCATCCAGCCCTCCCTGCTATCCCCAGTTGGCGTCTCTGCATTCTCCTGGGGAGTAAGCCAGCAGGCTTGTGGGTCCTGGGCTGCCCACATATGAGTGAAGGGCATGGGGGGACCTGACAGGCTGTGCTTTGTGGGCTCAGGGCTGCCCTCAGGGTATTGGGGCATGAGTACTTCCTGGAATGGGCTGGGTCTGGGATGAGGAAACCAGGCTTAGCGAGAGGCCTTAGGGCCTTCCTCAGCAGCATGATAATCTGGGCATCCACAGGCAGGACCAGGGCCTAAGCCAGTGACCACACAGAATTGGGACATTGACCCAGGGTCGGGTGGGATGGGCTGTTGACCTCTAGCCTCTGAACTCCCTTGTGGCTTTGCTATCTTTCACTGTTTCCCAACACACCACACAACAACTTAACACAACTGTGCACTTGTGCCTCTGCTGGGAAAGCCCTTCCTGGGAGCCTGGGCCCACCTGACCACCTGCTACAAGTCTCTTTCAAAAATTGGTTCAAACATCACCTCTCATTTTCCTCCTTTAGCTCTGCTGCTCCGTGCACAAGCTCTCACACAGTCCAGAGTAGAACCTGCAAGATGACCTTTGACAGGACACCAGGGACTAGGGATAGCACGGGGGAAGACCCTTGCCTGCCATGAAGCCAACCCAGATTTGATCCTTGATACTGCATATGGTCCCTAACCACTGTCAGAAACAACCCCTTCAGCACTATCAGAAGCAACCGCCGAGCACAATCAGGTCTCCTCCAAATAAATAGGATGCTAGGCTGCACCAGTTTAGACAGGCTATCCAAGGAGTGGGCTCAGGGCACATATTTGGAATTCTGGAAACCGAAAAACCCATCAGCCAGTTGCAGTGGAACTTTGTGACAGGCCCCCTCCTGCTGAGTAATTCTCAGTCTACATAATGGCACTGTGTTTTTCTTTTTAGAAATAATTTCTATTTCCCCCCAGTAGGGGGTTTATGCAAAGGCAGCATGCTATCTTAGATGCTGGCTGCTATCTGCACCGTAACCCCCTATACAAACTCCCTTCAATGGATCCTATTTACTTCCAGCAGCAGCAGCTCTAGGTTTTCCTGTTTTATTTACTATAGGTTTCCTTACCATGTCTCAACAGTGGTGGGACAGGAACCTCTGGGGCACTGTCCTTTGCCTGGCAGTATCTGTGCAGTGAATGTTCAACTGTGATCAGAACCCAAGAGACATTTGCTGTGTCCTGGACTTCCCTGGAAGAGTCTGTCGAGAAAGCAAGTCCTGCCAGGCTTGCCCTCCCTGCTGTGCCCCAAGGGATTCCAAAACATACACAGACAGACACATGGCCCCTCAGCCTCATCAGTACCTGGGCGTGAAGTTAACAGTATTGCTGGGGCAGGAGTGATAGTACAGTGGGGAAGGTGCTTTCCTTACACATGGCTGACCCAGGTTCAATCCCTGGCATCCCATATGTTCCCAACTACTGCCAGGAGTAATTTCTGACTGTAGAGCCAGGAATATCCCCTGAGCACTGTAAGATGTGCCCTCCCCCAAGAAAAAAACCTGTCTCATTACTAAGGTTCCTCTCAATTCTAATTTTCCTCTTCAACAGCAGTGTGTGCATCCCACTAAGTTTCCAATCCCAGCTTGTCTCCCATGCAAGAGACCCAGATTCATCAAATAGTGGATGCCTAGAACCTAAAACACCTTAGAAACTTCCGACAGGTGATCTGGGTAATCACTACCCACACAAAATGTTAGGTGCCAGGTCCCGATGAAGGACTACAAATCAGTGTTTCTCAACCTTTTCTCATCAGGGTCCCTTCTGACCTTGTTTCCTTCCTGCACCACTACCACCACCACCACCACCACCACCACCACCACCACCACCACCATCTTAGTCTTATGCCATGGGTGTCCCCGTTTATGTGATTTTCACCTATGGTCCACTGGAATATCCTGGGTCATTCAGCCCTTGGCTGAGAAGTGCTGCTCTAAACGATGACAGAACATCAGTTAACACAGGCTGAGAGCTTACTCTGCCTGCTAAGTGCCACCTTCTGCTCTAGTCCTTGTCTTCATGTGCTCATTTTATCCCAACTACTCCAAGATGTTGTACTGGTAATCCTGTTATCACAGATGAGGACAGAAAAAGTCAGTCGGCATGCTCACCCATGATCACTGGGAGATAGGGACAGAGAATTCAATCAGGGAGATGGTAACTTGAAGCGGGGGAGGGCGGGGGTGTCTCGACAGGCCATAAACTTATACAGGTGAAATGGATTCCCAGCCCTGCCAGGCCTCCTACCAAGCCCCAAACTACCCTTTCTACCCTCTTGACAGCCACCTTGGTGGTGCTATGTGGAACATGGGTCTCACACATGGGCAGACCAAGTCTGGACCCAAGGGTCAAAGGGCTCCTGCCAGGGCCTGCAACAGGCAAGAGACAGGGTCAGAGACACATCCTCTGGCCAGCATACCTGTGGTCACCTGAACTGTGCCTGGGCAACAACCCAGCCAGGGCTGGCCAGTTTCCTCAAACTGTGTCCTGTGAGGTGACAATTGGCAATGAGGAGGTAACTCTCGGGCACTGCCTTCCCATCTCCTTGGACCTGTTCTCGACATACCTTCCTTCCTTCCCTGAACCCTAACCCTGAAGGGCCAGAGGCTGAACCCAATGGTTTTCAAAAGCTGCCAATCTTTCAGCCTCATCCCCCTTTCTCATGGAGATCCATGCAGCACAGGGGGCACAAGAGGGGCTTTCCAGGAGAGGTGTTTATTCTGGCCCCTCGGAAGGCCCTTCTGCCCTCTGTGGCCTAGAGTAAAATGGAAGCCAAGAGGCAAAAAAGGGAGGGGCTGGAGCAGTGGCACAAGTGGTAGGGTGTTTGCCTTGCACGTGCTAACCTAGGACTGACTGCGGTTTGATCCCCCAGCATCCCATATGGAGAGATTTCTAAGTGCAAAGCTAGGAGTAACCCCTGAGTGTCACCAGGTGTGGCCCAAAATGGAAAAAAAAAAAAAAAGAGAGAAAAAAAGGGGTCAGGAGATGCAACATGTGCTTTACAAGCAAGAGCCCCAAGTTTGAATCGCAGCACCTTATTCTTATCCTGTGCCAGCACTGAGCCAGGAGTGGCCCCTGAGTAAACCCAATTATGGCCCAAACCATTCCTCCTCCAAAAAGAAATAGAGTCTACTAAGAGACTCTCAGGCTTGGGGCTGGAGAGATAGAAGGAGGTAGGGCACTTGTCTTGCATGCAGAAGGACAGTGGTTCGAATCCTGGCATCCCATATAGTCCTCCAAGCCTCCAGGACTGATTTCTGAGCCTAGAGCCAGGAGTAACCCCTGAGTGCTGCCAGGTGTGACCCCCCCCCCAAAAAAAAGAGAAAGACTCTCAAGCCCAGGGGAAGCGTACTCTGCTCGGGGTAGAGAACTTCAACAAGGAACACATGATGGGAGGTGCAGGCTTGGCAAACTTTGCCGATCTCAAATATCGGCTAAGGGATCTTTACTTTGAGGACCAGGGGAGCTGTGGGTGACTGGCAGCTGGGCAGTGAGCAGCGAGCTGGGTTTTCTAAGCTGTGTGTGTTTAGGGATCAGGGATGCAGTAGGCTTGAGAAGGGTAGGTTAAGTGTGGGATGGCAGATTGCTCCTTGGTCCCTCTCAGTGTGGTGTGTCCCGGGTACTGGAAGCACAAGGAAGGCACTGCCTGAACACAGGAGGGAATGGAGAGGTTGAGCAAGACGAGGAAGGGCCGTCCAGCTTGGCAGGCAGAGTGGACAACCAGGCACCCATGCAGAAGAGGGAACAGACTGTGCCGCTAAAGGCTGGAGGCTCACCAATGCCCCAGGCAGCCCAGTAGTGGGGAAGATGCAGAGGCCCCCAACCAGAGCTCCAAGGCCATTTGCCTCATCTGTACTTGGAAGCTTGTGCAAGATTTGATAAATTAATCCTCAGTGGGGAGGTAAAGACTTTCCCAGGCTTAACTATAATCCCAAACATGTGTACAGAGCTGCTCCCCCTTCCCTTTCCCCTCAGCGGCACAGGACCCTGGGGCTCAGAGCCACAAGGACAGCATGGGCTGAGAGGAAGGGTGGGGGCAAGAGCACCTCAGAGGCCACAGGGTGCTGCAGCCAGAACAAGCCTGCAGACCTCCTCAAACTACAGTTCATCCTGCCCAGGCAGGCTGCAGGGCAGGCTCATGGCCTTTGGCCACACAGTAAGAGGATAATAACTAGGGGCCAGAGAGATAGCACAGCGGTAGCGGTTGAGCAGGTAGGGTGTTTGCCTTGCATGCAGCCGGTTCAGGACAGACAGTGGTTCAAATCCCAGTAATTCAAATCCCAGCATCCCATATGGTCCCCCATGCCTGACAGTAGCGATTTCTGAGTGCAGAGCCAGGAGTAACCCCTGAACATCAATGGGTGTGACCTACCCCCCCCCAAAAAAAAAGAGGATAAGAACTAAGCTATCCATGTCCATGGAGGGAGCTGGTGGCACCAGAGTGTCCAATTAATTAGTTTCTCCACTGTGGGGGTCAGAAGGCCTGGACCAGGTGATCTGGTTCCCCTGGATCCTCCCAGCATCCACCATAGGTGATATCATCTACTCTGAGAAACAGCCCCCAGTCCAGTGTGACCCAAACCTTTCTCTGACTGTGGCTCCCTTCCTATCTGTTCTTCCTGTATCCCCACCTTTCCTACCAGATGAGTCCATAGTTGAAACACCGTCCTAGTCCATACACACAGTATACGTAGGCAGCTTAAGGTTGGAGCAGTTGTAAACTGCACTAGGAATCACATTAGAGCAATAATGAGATTCTGTTACAATGGTCCTATAACTTGGTAGTTTCACTAAAATTCATCTAGTTTCATACTTGAAATGGATATTTTATGTGGTATATCTTAATAAAGTAGCTTTTTACAAATGGATCAAGGGGCCACAGAGATAGGACAGTGGGTAAGGAGCTTGCTTTGCATACAGCCAGCCTATATAAGGACCTGAGTTCAGTCCCTGGCACTACTTGGCCTCCTGAGAACTACTTGACCCCAAACACCACTGGGTTTGGTCACTGTGCCCATGAACAACACTGGAAATGACCCTGAGTCCCACCAGGTATAGGCATTATTAAAAATAAAGAAACTAGGGCCGGGCGGTGGCACTAAAGGTAAGGTGCCTGCCTTGCCTGCGCTAGCCTCGGACGGACCGCGGTTCGATTCCCCCGGCGTCCCATATGGTCCCCCAAGCCAGGAGCGACTTCTGAGCGCATAGCCAGGAGTAACCCCTGAGCATTACCGGGTGTGGCCCAAAAACCAAAAAAAAAAAAATAAATAAATAAAGAAACTAGGTTAAGTGTGTAGCCATTCTAAATTATTCTGGGCATAAACAGAAAATTACCCCACAGGAAATAATCTCCCACATAATTATCAGAGCTTATTTAAGGTTGTTGAGTTTAAAAAAGATTCTGTTTTGTTCTTTTTCCTCACCTGTACTATCTAATCTTCTAACTGTGAAAAGAGATCAGTTGTAGAGTTAGGAAAATGAACACAATACAATGTTTAGATAAAATTGAGATATTAGGGCCAGAAAGATAGTACAGTGGATAGACTGCTTGCACTGTATGTAGCCAACCTGGTTTGATCCTAGTACCACATATGGTTCCCCAAGCCCACCTGGAATGATTCCTGAGCACTACTGGATGTGACCTCAAAACAATAACCCCCAAACAAAACCCAAATTCTAGGAAGGAGGTGACTATGCTGAGTCAGCAAGAAGCCATTCTTTCAGAAAAGACTGCTCCAAATTGTCCCCAATCTGATGCTGACTGTGTTGCCTAACACTGGCCTGAGGGCTCAGAGGACAGGCTTTCTGGGCTCTCTAGCTATGCATGGGACCTCAACCACTCCCTGAAATTCTTAGCAGCAGATTGATAGGTTTGGTGCTCAGGTCAGGCAGTACTCTGGTACCTGGTTGTACTTGAAGGACACAGAGTCACACAATTGGGGGATGTGGGGGATACGGTGCAGGGGATCAACTCGGAGCCTCACACATGCCAAGCACAGGCTCTGCCACTGAGCTCTGTGCCAGGTACACTTGCTGATTTCACTGCTTCAACTCCTCTAGGAAGGAGAACCAGAGTGGGAGACAGACTCAGAGTGTGAGGGGGCTTGGGTACATGACAAAGACAGTGTGTAGTTTCCAGATTCCAGTCCTGACAACAAGACAGGCCACTACCACTTGGTCAGGATACCTCTTGGGGGCATCCGTCAGGCCTAGCAACAGCCTACTACCTGAGTTAGACTCTGATCTCTCTGAGGCCTGGCATGTTAGGATGCATCCCTCCAGAATAGAGTAAATGACAACCAAATTGAAGAAGGCTGATGTGGAAAAAAAAATCCCACATTCAAGATCTTTCCTCCCCTGGCCAGGGGGCTTAATCAGGCCCTGGCTCGCAGTACCTGGGAGTACAAGGCTGCACACAGAGTGACTTAACTGTGGCTATTTTGCCACTCCCCCACCTACAAAGTCCATAAACATGTCCATCCAAGTTTTGGAGACTTGAGAACTGGCAGCCTGCTTATATTCTATTGACTGTTTCCCCATCAACCAAGTGCAGCTTAAAGCTACACTGCAATAGTCTCAAGAGATAGGGCATTTACCTTACACATGGCTTATCCAGATTTGATACTTGGCACTGTATATGGTTCCTTGAGTCCTGCCAGACGTGATCCCTGGGCAGAGCCAGGAATAAACTCTGAACAAAGTAAAAACAAACCAACCAAACAAACAAAGAAAAAAAACCTGCACATCAATCCCAGAAGACAATTTAATGAAGGCTTCAGACTGCCTTGCCTATAAAGTGGGAACACCACTGCCACAAGCCCCTCTCCATACAACAATCAGAGTGATGTTTTAAAAGATGAAAGCAGAGGCCCGGGGTGACAGTACAGCAGGTAGGGTCTTTGCCTTGCACATGGCCAACCCAAGTTCATTCCCGTGCATGGTCCTCTGAATACTGCCAGGAGTAACTTCTAAGAATAGACCCAGGAGTTACCCCTGAGCACTTGCAGATGTGACCCCCCACCCCCACCCCAGAAAAGATGAAAGCAGAGTTGAAGGGATAGTACAACATGTAGAGTTCTTGACTTGCATGTGGGTTTGATCCCCAAGATCATGTTGGTATCTTCCGCAGCCACAAGGCATAAGTCCTAAGCAATGCTGGGTGTGGGGTTCTTGTCCCGCCCAAATAAAGATGAAAGCAAGCTGACAGTATTACTCTGTTCCAGTCTTTTTCCTGGCAGAATGGTGAATCCCATTTTGGGTGGGTGGAGAGATCCAAACCTTCATAACCTTACTCAAACCTGGCCTTTAAAAGTGGTCTAACATGGGGCTGGAGCGACAGCACACTGAGTGGGCCATTTTGTCTTGTACCCGGCTGACCAGGGTTCAAACCGTGGCATCCCATATGGCCCCTGAGTCTGCCAGGAGTGATTTCTGAGCGCAGAGCCAGGGACAGCCTGAGAGCTGTAGGGCATGGCCAAAACAAACTAACGAACAAAAAAAACCTCACAATAAAATAAAATTAAAACACAGAACCTCAAACATAGACCCCACCTCAGGGCCTTGGCCATACATAGCCTGTAACAGCTCTCCCAGGGTCCCAGGACTGACTTTCAGCTCTCAGCTCAAAAGTTTGCTCGACTCAAAGTGCTCCTCCCCATCCTTGCTCCACCACGAAGAACCCCACACGGAAAACGAGTACATATCCGTGTGTAGGTTTCCTGGGGGGTGGGGGGGAGGCTCTCGCGCTCCCCCAAAGAGGAAGACGCCCTGGGGTCCGAGACGACCAGTAAGTCGCGAGGTGCTCGGCTAGTGCTCCCTGAAGGACGCCAAAGCCGAGCGAGGGCAGAGGGCTCGGAGAGCGGGGCCGAGGCGGGCACCTTCTGCGCAGGCGCGGGGGCCGAGCTGAACTCTCGGGCCGGAGGGAATGACCGCGAGTAACCCGGTGACGTCACGGGCGGGGCGGGGCCTGGGCGGGGGCGCTCACGCGTCGGCCGCGGGTCCCGGGACCTTCCTCCGGGCCGGCGTGGGGGGCCGAGGCGCGCCCCGCTGTCTTGACCCGCCCGGCCCGGCTCGGCACGGCCCTCCGCCAGCCGCCCCGCGTGCGCCCCGGGCCGGACGCCGCCTGCGTTCCCCTGCGGCGCGAGCCCACGCACCTTCGATGTCGGTGAGCAGCGCGGCGTCCAGCTCGCACGGCGGGGCCAGGGCCTGCTCCAGCGCCGCCTCGCAGAAGGGCGGCTCGTCCATGGCGCCGGCTTTGCGGGGAGCGTCGCGTCCGCCGACTCCGGGCTCGCCGCGTCCTGTCCCGGGCGGCCGGCCTCCTCCTCCTCCTCGGCGGCGCCCCGATCGAGCGCCCGCGAAAACTTCCTCGGGAGCTGGGTCCCCTGCAGCGGCTCCTCCGGGAGAGCGGGGCGGGCGGGGCGGGCTGAAGAGACCACGCCCCTGTGTTGGGCCACGCCCCATTGACTAAGAGACCACGCCCTCGCGGTGGCGGCCACGCCCACCCGGACTCTTGGGTGACCTTCGACCCTGAGCGGTCGCCGCACTCTCTGGAATGCGGCTCTGTCGTTCCTTTTGTTTTGTTTTGTTTTGTTTTGTTTTGTTTTGTTTTGTTTTGTGGCACCTCCACCACCCCTCACGGTCCTGGGACGCTGTGAGATGGGGAAGCACTAGTTTTTATTTTTTGTAGAGGTGGTCCCTGTCCTCCAGGAGCTTACAGTCTAGCCGGGGAGACACAACTCACACACTTATACAGTCAGGACAGTTAGCAATTACCACAGTGTTGACCACAACTGCGTGAGACCAGGGCAAAGCAAGATCAGTGAGGTGAGGCTGGCTTAGTAGGGCGGGGTTAGTTTACTGCTTGAGTAGGTTCGAATTGAGTGACATTTCTTTAGGTCAGGTGGGCTTGTAGGGACAGTGGGGGTAAGGAGGACAAGGGGAATAGAGGGAGCAAAGGCAGCAAGGCTGGAACGAATGTGCCGTAGGCAAGGGACAGTGAGAGGGGCCCACTCCCAACCCTCTTCCCTCCGTGAGACCCGCCACACAGGCACACAGGAGCCTTTTCTGCTGCACCGCAGGAGTCATGTCTTCAGAGCTGCTGGTGGTGGTGGTGGAATGTTCTTCCTGATGGTGGTCTGGATTTCCGTGGTGGGGCCTGCTGGTATGGAATGGCTGTAGGCGGGGTGGTGCTGTCCAGACTTGGTCCAGATTCTTAATGCGGTGCCTATGCCCAGATCTCAGTGTCTGCTCCATCCATTCCCCTTGCCCACTCTACTCTGCCCTGCGAGGGGACCAGTGTAAAGGGGTTTGGAAGGGATCTGGTGGTGTCATCGGTGCTGCTTCTCCGGGGGGCCATTTGGGCCCTCACTGACCTTGGCAAGTGCTCCTCTGGCGAGTGAGCACTGGGGCCACCCCATTCCTGTGCGGCACTGGCTCCCATGCTGGCCCAGTAAATGCAGCACACCCGGCAGCTCTCAGGGGTTACTCCTGCCTGGCTCTTCTATGCTCAGAAATCGCTCCCGGCAGGCTCGGGGACCATATGGGATGCCGGGATTTGAACCACCGTCTTGCATCCAACGCAGACATCCTACCTCCATGCTATCTCTCAGGCCCCAGTGATTCTTTCTTTGTGTGTTTTTGGGTCACACCCGGCAGTTCCTCCTGGCTCTAAGCTCAAAAATCGCTCCTGGCAGGCTCAGGGACCATATAGGATGCTGGGATTCGAACCACTGTCCTTCTGCATGCAAGGCAAACACCTAACCTTCATGCTCTCTCTCCGGCCCTCAGTTGTTCATTTTATGCTGCCTCCTATGCAGGGAACTTTCCCTACCTTTTTGGATATGGGAAGACCACCCCTAGCCAACCTCAGGGGTTACTCCTGGCTCGGTTCTCAGGAATCACTCCTGGGGGTGCTCAGGGGACCATATGGAATGCCCCCCCCCCCAGCTGTGTGCAAGGCAAGTGCCTGTCGCTGCACTCTCTCTCTCAGGTCCTAAGGCTCTTCCTTCTTGGTCCGTTTCTCCTGCACCAAACAAGGATGTTTAGGAATGAGTTCAGACAAGCCTCACTTTCTATACTTAGCTCTCTAGAGCAAGACAGATCTAATCCAAAAAGCTGTCCTTAGACCTGCTGTGTGGCCTCGGGCCAATTTCATAAAGGTCTGAGCTGGGACTTGCTCCCCTTAGACTTCCTGGATCTGCAGCTAAAGCGGAAAGCTTCAAGCTTCACAAGAGATTGGCTTCTTGAGAAGTGGCTGAGCGAGGACTAGACTGAGATGTCTTGTCCTCTCTTGAGCCGGTTTCATTCCAGATGCATTTGTGGTTTCAGCAGAAGGATTTGGGAGCAGCAGGCCCAGTTCAGACTTTGAAGGAGGGCTGTCCTCAGTACCACAGAGGAAGAAGACCCAGAAAGTTCTCAGTGTTCACCACCCAAGGCCACAACAGCCACAGATAGCAGCAGCATTGATTCGGGGCTGTCTGACTCCATTTCTGGCGCTTGTCGCCAGGAGCAACTAGGATGTGGGGTGTGAGGAAGGGGCCAACTGTGCTTTAGATCTGAGCTAGGTAATCCTGGACTGACAGGCTGGGTCTGGGTCACTGAAACAGCTCGGGAGAGGATTGGAGACCAAACAATGTATACTGTGACTTAGGGACAGAGCTAGATGGCAAAGGAATGCTTCCAGTGAGGTGGGTTGAAATAAATCAGATGTGGGTAAGATGCTTGCCTTCCCTACAGCCAACCCAGGTTTAATCCCTAGCATCCCAGCACCACTAGAAATGATTCCTGAACCAGGAGTAAACCCTTGAGCACCACTGAGTGTGGTCCAGAAATTCAAAGAAGAAATAAACCAGATGTAACTTTTAGGTATCTGAAAGCCAAAGACAGTGAACTCCCTATCACTGAGGTATGCAATAAGGGCCCCCTTGGTAGAGGACAGTCAAGACTTCAGGTAGAGGACAGTCAAGGAGACTTCAGCAAGCTAGGGGCTCCCTGAAGCCAGCCTGAAGTTTGCCTTGCTCAGATTCCAGGTATAGCCTGTCAGAACATGTCCTCTGAGGGAGTAAAACTAGTGCTATACTTTAGATGGGGGGGGGGGGGTTTGCTAGGGCTAAGGAGATCTAAGTCCTTCAGACTCAGCCTGACATAGCTCTACTACACTCCCAGTAGTGGCTGCTGTGAAAAATCATCCAGAAAATGACAGGAGGGTCTCCAGACCACAATACCTCTCCAAATGGGACCACTCCAGGGTACAGCCATGTACTGGCCCATTCTCACAATTTTTTTTTTTTTTTTTTTTTTTTTTTTTTTTTTGTGGTTTTTGGGTCACACCCGGCAGTGCTCAGGGTTACTCCTGGCTCCATGCTCAGAAATTGCTCCTGGCAGGCACGGGGGACCATATGGGACGCTGGGATTCGAACCGATGACCTCTTGCATGAAAGGCAAACGCCTTACCTCCATGCTATCTCTCCAGCCCCCATTCTCACAATTTTTAAAAATTTGTTTTGAAGCCACACGTAGCAGCTCTCAGGGATTATTCCTGGATCTGAATTCAGAGACACTTTTGGCAGGCTCGGGGGACCATATGGGATATCAGGGATCGAACCTGGGTTGGCCACGTGCAAGGCAAACAACCTACCTATTGTGCTATTACTCTGGCTAAACTGTCTCACAAATTTTTCTGTAGTAACACAGAAATGCAGATTCTCCTCTGCTTCCCTTCACCCTGTCCCATCCCACCTGACCCACTGGTGGGAATAGGAATCCAGGAGAGGGGCCGGAGAGATAGCATGGAGGTAGGGTGTTTGCCTTTCATGCAGAAGGACAGTGGTTCAAATCCCGGCATCCCATATGGTCCCTGAGCCTGCCAGGAGTGATTTCTGAGCATGGAGCCAGGAGTAACCCCTGAGCGCTGCTGGGTGTGACCCAAAAAACAAAAACCAAAAAAAAAAAAGGAATCCAGGAGACCTTGGGAATCTAGTGACGCCCATGAAAATTATAACAGTTTTTCCCAGCAAGAACTGGTACTGAGTGAAGCCTAAAGAACACTTTCCTTGTCAGGAAACTGACCTGAATTCCTGCTTCCTGTGTAGCCTGCAGCCTCTTACTGCCCCTTTCTCAGAAGGTTTTGCTCATCGGTCTGCTAATCATATTGTGGAGGCAGCACTGGCACCGTGAGGTCCTCTGAGACCTCTTGGTTCTTGAAAGTTTATGACACATTCAGTTAGAGCATAGCTGGGGATAGGGATGTAGGAAAGATGTAAGAAAGTCCATGTTTTTCATGCATGAGGCCTTGAGTTTGATCCCTGGCACCGAAGAAAGAGACAGTGAGATAGCTTTGAGTGGTCCTGCTTGGTTGGCTAAGTATCCCAGGGAGTGATCCTGAGTCCCCTGAACAGGACTTGAGAGGCAAAAATTATGGTGCACATGCACCTCATGAAAGAGGGCAGTATTGGGGCTGGAGTGATAACACAGCGTTTTGCCTTGCACGTGGCAACCTGGGACGGACCGAAGTTTGATCCCTGGCATCCTATATGTTCCCCTGAGCCTGCCGGGAGCGATTTCTGAGTGAAGAGCCAGGAGTAATCTCTGATCACCACCAGGTGTGGTCCAAAACCCAAAAAGAAAAAAAAAAAAAACAATGAAGGTAATGTTAGTTGAAAGAGAAGCACCTCCCATGAGGTCAGGGATATGGTGAAACTTTGACCACAGAAGACAACACCCCTCGGCAGTAGAGGATGGGCATGTTGTAAAGGCACCTGTTTCTCAGTAGCCCTCTTCTCCTGAGACTTCCATGGAGTCTGGCGCCTGAGTGATAGTACAGTGATGAGGGCATTCGCCTTGCATGGGGCAGATCTGGGTTAGATCCGGGCATCCCATACGACAACCGCCTTTCCCAACCCCTGAGCACCTGAGGACTCCCCCCAAAACAAACCAGATCTGTAGGACCCCGCTCCCACAATCAGCCTCTCGGACCTTTCTGGACTGGGGAGAATATGTGCTAGGGTCTGGGGGACACCGGGCGTGGTGTCCTCGCTGGGCACAGCGATGGCCCGTGTTAAGCCTAACAGTGCGGCAGCAAGGAGCGAGCGGGGCGTGGAGCGAGGCCTCGGCTCGACAGGTCGGGCCTGGGCCGGGGAGCTGGAGGGCTCGCGCAGGACGTCGGCGCCGCTGCCCCTTCCGCGGGAGCGAGCCGAGAGAGGCGAGGCCGGGCAGCACGGTCCCGGGAGAGTGGGGCGCCGGGCCAAGCAGACCCCGCCCCGCGGGCCTCGAGCAGCGAATGGGTGCCCGGGCCCGCGTGGGGTGACTCGGCGTCAGCGCTCAGCGCCGGGAGCCGGGCCCGGGGTCACATGGGCGCCCTGCCGGTTGGACCGGGGCGGGGCGGGGGCCGCGGGGCGGGCTGGCAGGGCCGGGTGTGGGCCCCGAGGCCAGCCGGGCTGGCTCTTCGGCCAGGCCCCGGGGCCACACACCTGGCCGGGACCGGGGCCAGGTGTGCGTCCGGGCACCGAGGGCGGGGCGACCGGGACGGCCCGCCTCCGCCCCGCGCCTCCCACCTGGCTTCCAGCGCCCTCCCGGGCACCCTGAGCGCCCTGCGCGGCTCCCGCCCGACCCCGGGGTGCCGGCTGGGAGCTCGACGTTCCCCTGCCGCGCTCGCTCCCTGGACGGGCGCCTTCCACGGCTTCCCACCGGTTTCGGCAGGTGTCTAGCGGGGGCCGGTCGGGCTCTCCCTGGGCCGCTTCTCCTGCTGAGCCGTGGGTGAAGGGGCTGGGATACCCTGGGCTCAGTGGGTGGAGAGGGTGCACTTGCCAGGAAGGCTGGGTCTGGGCTTCCCTGGCCATTGAGCACCCTCTCCATTCCTGGAACACCCCTGCTGGCCCCGTCACGCGCTCATTTCCTCAGTCACTGAGATGGGCCCTGCCCAACATAGGGCCAAGCAAGCAGCCAAAAGGTGGAAGCTCCTAATCCACCCTCACCCCTACAATCACCCTTTCCCCTCCCTTTCTTCGTCTGTACCTACTGGAACCAGACGGTGTTTGACACGAGTGTTTCTAGTCCTGGATAGGCCTGTGTTCTCATTCCAGGTTGGCCTCTGCTGTGCCTGTGCCAGGCAAGTTGTTCTTAGCCCTCTCTGAGCCTCTATGGGTCAGCTTTGCCCAGGGAGGCTCAGGCACAATAGGCACCTCCAGGGGCACATGACTCTCTCAAAAAACCCTCCACAAGAGCCAAATGAACTCCAAAGATGATAATGGTGGTGGTGGGGAGTTGTTGGGGGAATATGTCCTCTGAGTGATGTTATTCATGGAAAAACCAGGTATAACTAAAAGGTACTGGGCTGGAGCTATAGTACAGTGGGTAGGGCATTTGCCTTACATATCTCCTATCTGTGTTCAATCCCCAGCACCCATACGGTTCCCTGAACCTTCCAGGAGTGATCTCTAAGTGCAAAGCCAGGAGTAAGCCCTGTGCATGAAGGGCCTGGGCACCACTGGGTGTGCTCCAACTCTCAACCCCTATGAGACAACAGGGGGGGGGGACACAGAGAAATAGTAGTGATCAAGGCATCAGCCTTAAATATCTTCAACCCTAATTTTATCTCCAGCACTACAAGATGGTCTCCTAGTACTCCTAGTCATTAATAGGCACCACAGGGTGTGGCCCTATACCCCACCCACAAAACATGACTAGGGATCAAGACTGGGCTCAAAAAAATTGGGTGTCTGTTTATCCAGGCTGTGAGCTCCTCATCACACCATCAGTCCCAATCCACTTTCTTGGAAATAATCCAAAGACCAGTAAGCACTGGGTTTGCCCCCACAACCGCAGTTGACAAATCAGGGTAATAAGGACCAGACAAGGGTATAGGGCTTGATTAGAGACCTACAGTGAAGTTTACAGATCCCAGAAGGGTGCTCTGGGTGGGTATGGGGTAGAGAAGGAAATGGCATCATAGGAAGGGTCCACTCAGATCTCTTGTACTGTGAGAAGCGGTGTTGGCACTAGGAAATGGGGTCCTGAGGCCTGCCCAGTAGAAACTGGCAGGGGCACTTCTGAAATAAACTGCGTTTCTGGGGGACTCATGCTCACTCATGGATTCTGTCCCACCCCCTCCCCCCCTTGCAGCTTCCTTTAGTGCCAGACGGAACTCAACTCTTGGGAAGAGTTGAGTTGGAGTAGACTCTCCTCAGGCATCTTTTTTTTTTTTTTTTTTTTGGTTTTTGGGCCACACCCGGCGGTGCTCAGGGGTTACTCCTGGCTGTCTGCTCAGAAATAGCTCCTGGCAGGCACGGGGGACCATATGGAACACCGGGATTAGAACCAACCACCTTTGGTCCTGGATCAGCTGCTAGCAAGGCAAACGCTGCTGTGCTATCTCTCCGGGCCCTCTCCTCAGGCATCTTTGTGAAATGAAAAGCATGAGCCCTGACAGGAGCCACAGTGCTCCTGCAATCCCCTTCCTGTCCCTGAGCAAGGAAGCTGCAGCTAGGAGGTCCCTCCTTTTGGGAGTTCTGATGACATGGGCAACTAAGCTGAGGGAGCCTGGAGCACACAGGGTTTCCACCCAGGTCACTCACAGGCATGACACTCCATCTACAGTTTGTGTCTACCTGACTCCATTCTCTCTCCATTAATGGTCTGTTTCTTCCAGGTGTGCTCTTGGAACTTGTGCTGGAGCTTTTGGGAGGGAAGTCCTTGCTCTGCTAGCAGAATGACAACCTGGAGAGTCAGGCTCCATGGCCAAAGCTGAACCCCCAGAGGAAGGAATGGAGAGAAGCTACTTCCCCACCCAAACCCTAAGCACTTATATCCAGCCAGGCCCAAAAATAAATTGCCTGAACTCCTTGGAAGAAAAATAATGAAAGGGCTGGAGCACATGCTTTGCCCATGGGTGGCCTGGATTTGGTCCCTGATATCAAAGGTTCCCTGAAGAGACCCCTGAATACTGTGTCAGGTGTAAACCCATAGCAACCACTAGGCCCATAACAAAAGTTTCAACTTGCCCTCCAGCATTTCTAACATCTCCAGAAAATTCCATCTTTAGAAACATATTAATGTCCTGGGGAAATGGGTCTTCGCCAGTGCTCATCAGTGATCTTGAGGTTCCCTACTAACAAACTGGTGGGTTGAGTCTGTTTTCGTGGCTTCTCTTCTCTGTCCCTGTGGCTGAGCACTACAACAGCACTATGCAAGATTTGCATACTCTGGACATAGTTGTCCCTCACAAATCCACCCTGCCCTGCAACTCTTGAAGAGGGCTCCATAGTTTCCTGGCTACAGAGTGTCCTTGATTCTGGGAACTGAACCAGAAAGTGAGCTCCCTAAAGGTGGGACTTAAGCCTTCCCTTCAGGCACTCAGAAAGAAGTCTGGTTGCTTTCTGGGAGCCAGAAGGCTCTCAGGAACATTGGCTGAAAGCGCCTGCACACTGGGAGTCCTGGGCAATGCCACAGTGGTGTTTTAGGGCCAACCCACTCCCATAGGGCAGGGTCTCTTTTGGTGCAGTGCCTGGCCCAGGGCAAAAGCATGCTAAGGACTTTGCACCATGATGTCTATTCTCAGTGACCAGCGTCCCCATGTACATAGACCTGCTCACATTCTCCCATGGCTCAGGGGCCTCTATTTCACTGGCCAGACCTCACAGAGGTTCCTAGTGCACAGAAGGGTAATGAGTCAAACAAGGAGAGTGGGGTGTTGTGCCCCCTTGACCTGGGCTGGTCACTTCCTGTGTGACCTGTGGTCACATTTCTGTCAACAAGTAGAGAAACCCTTGCTGAGCTACCCTCCCAGAGGGCTGTTGTGGTGGGTGCAGCTTTACCTGCCTATAGAGGCAACCTTCTTGCCCACTTTTTGGCATTCAGGCTGGGAATCCTGACAGGATGGTGAGTGCTTATTCTGCCACTGTGCCTTAAGGAGGCAAGAGTGCAGCTCTTCTCAGACCTCAGCTGCATGGAGTGGTTGAGCAGTTGTCCCTGCATTTATTACAGCTATGCCTGATGAGTCTTTCCATTTGAGATCTATTTTCAAACTATTAGGGCTGGGGGGTAGTAAAGGGGTTAAAGGAATGCCCAGTCTTTCAGAATTACAGGCAACAAATTACAGTCACCAAATTCAGAATTATAGGCATCTCAAGAGGCCCTGTGGCTTTGGACCTACTTCTGGGAGGTCCAAACCTTGCACTGAGTTCTCAAATGTCACTTCTAAGGACAGGAAGCAGATAGGAGAGAGGCCTCTTTCAAAGGGAGAGAGGGTTGGAAAGGTGTGTTATTGAACAGTTGGACTTCCTTTTGAAAGTAATGAGAATGTTCTAAAATTGAGGTGGTGTGTGTGTGTGTGTGTGTGAGAGAGAGAGAGGGAGAGAGAGGGAGAGAGAAAAAGAGGGAGAGAGAGAGAGAGAGAGAGAGAAAGAGAGAGAGAGAGAAAAGAGAGAGGTTCAATCCCAGCAATATATGGGCTTCCAAGCAGGAATAAATCCTGAGAATGTAATTGAGGGGTCGACCCTGAGTGCCACCAGGTATGGCACCAAAAAAATGTTCCAAGGCCAGAGTGATAGTATGGCAGGTAGAGAACTTGATGTGGCCAACCCAGGTTCAATTCTTGACATTCCATATGGTCCCCTGAGCCCCATTAGGTGTTATCCCTCAGTGTAGACCCAGGAGTAAGACCTGAGCACTGTCAAGTGTGTCTCCCCAAAGCCAAACAAGTTCTAAAATTGGCTGTGGTTATGGGTATGCAATTCTGGGAATACACTAAAACTACTTAATTGTATACTTAAAATCTAGGATGGGTAACTTTGTTTCTGCCAAGGGCCATTTGGATATTTATAACCTCATTCATGGCCATACAGCACAAGCAGACAGACTGTGGGCAGTGGAGAAGCATCACTTCTGTCTCATCATGGACCAGGGCCAAACCGCAGGATTTCTTAGGCCTTAGATTGCTAGTGGGCTGAATAGTCCCAGTCCTGCCATTTAGTCTGTGATAAATAGAATAACTGGACAAGGAAGTATAATGTAGTAAAAGGGGCTTCTTCGATCAACTTTGACTTTAGAGTATAGGAAGAACAGATAAGAAAGCAGGGGTGGCGAACACTCGGCTCCCGGCCAAAATGAACGTGGCTCTTTGCCTCTTATCATTTTGTATACTGTGGCTCTTTGCCAAGTTTGGATTTTGTTCTGCTGCTTCTGAGGAGGGACCTCTGAGGAGAGATCTCCGAGCACGTAGTCCCCCCCAGGCTGTGTCATCCCGTCTCCCATCCTCAGAAACAATTGCACGGGCCAGCGAGCAGGGGACCTGTGTGTCACATGTTGTGTCACATCTGGCCGTTAGTTCTTAGTGTGGAGGACGCAGCACACTCTCACCATCACTGCAGGATTTTGACCCTCACTCAAAATGGCAAAATTCAATATGTGTTTAATAGATTATTGTTAAAATGATATGCTTTTGTGTGAGTGTTTGTCTGTTTTGGCAGGTCACTGTATGGTGTGGCTCTCTGACTCTCACAGTTTAAAATTTTGGCTCTTTGTGTCGAACTTGTTCGCCACCCCTGTAAGAAAGAAATCAGGGGGAAAAGAAGAAGAGAAAGGAAAATAATGGCAAATGGGTCAGAGGCCTCAGTTATACCTTTGATGTTGGAGAATGTGTAGCTATACATCCCAAACAGAATCAACAGCACTGAAAAACATGAGATCTAAACTACAGCCATTGGATATGAAAGGTACTTGTCAAGATGGCAAGTGGAGCAGGTGGCAGAGGGAGCAGGGGAACCACGGGAGAGGGAAGTTGACACCAGTGGTGGGATTGGTACTGAAATATCGTATGCCTAAAATCCAACTTTTTCAATGACTTTATAAATCACAGTTTTTTGGGTTTTTTGTTTGTTTGTTTTGGTTTTTGGGCTACACCCGGCGGTGCTCAGGGGTTACTACTGGCCATCTGGTCAGAAATAGCTCCTGGCAGGCACAGAGGACCATATGGGACGCGGGAATTTGAACCAATCACCTTAGGTCCTGGATCAGCTGCTTGCAAGGCAAATGCCGCTGTGCTATCTCTCCGGCCCCTACATCACAGTTTTTTAATAAAAAAATTAACATTTAAGGAGCCAGAGTGGTGGCACAGCGGTAGGGCATTTGCCTTGCACGTGCTAACCTAGTACGGACAGCGGTTCGATCCCCCTGCATCCTATATGGTCCCCCAAACCAGGAACAATTTTTGGGTACATAGCCAGGAGTAACCCTGAGTGTCACAGGGTGTGGCCCAAAAAAACAACAAAATAATTTTTTTAACATTTAAATGATGGGGCCGGAGAGATAGCACAGCGGTAAGGTGTTCACCTTGAATGCAGGACAGTGTTTAGAAATCCCAGTATCCGGGGGCCGGAGAGATAGCATGGAGGTAAGGCGTTTGCCTTTCATGCAGGAGGTCATCAGTTCGAATCCCGGCGCCCCATATGGTCCTCTGTGCCTGCCAGGAGCAATTTCTGAGCGTGGAGCCAGAAATAACCCCTGAGCACTGCCGGGTGTGACCCAAAAACCACCAAAAAAAAAAAAAAAAAAAAAAAAAAGAAATCCCAGCATCCCATATGGTCCCCACACACACACACCCCGAGCCTGCAGGGGGCGATTTCTGAGCATAGGGCCAGGAGTAGCCTCTGAGTGATGCCAGGTGTGACCAAAAACAAAAACAAAACAAAACAAAACAAAACCCCATTTAAATGATGAAGTATGCACTGAATTTTGTTATCAAAAAAAGGTAGGTTGGAATAGCAGTTCTCTATTTTATTTACTTTGTGTTTATTTTGGGTCACACGGCAGCACTCAGGGATTTCTCCCAGCTCTGTGCTCAGAAATTGCTCCTGGCACGCTCAGGGGACCATATGGGATGCTGGAATTTAAGTCCAGGTCTGTCCCGGGTTGGCCACATGCAAGGCAAACTCCCTACAACTGCATCCAGAGACTCCACACCAATGGACATTCAGGGGTCTCCTGAGTCTCTACTGGGTTGACACCTCACCAAGGTTGTGTAACTAAATACGGGTGTCACAACAACGCGTTTTAAGGGTCAGGATTGATAGTACAGTGGTTAGGGTACTTGCTTGCACACAGCTGGCACAGGCTTAATCCCTGGCACTCGATATGGTTTCTCTGAGCACTGCCAAGAGTAATTCCTGAGCACAGAGCCAAGAGTAACCTCTGAGCATCGCTGGATATGACCCACAAAAAAAAAATGTATTTTAAGATACACTTATGATTAATTCTAGTAAATGCTTGATTTGCATATCTAGTATATATTCCTGAAATCAACTCAAATTTTCTTAGGCAAAAAGGATGAAAAGTTGAAAAAGCAGAAGGGACCCTGCTCAAGCACTGAGGCAGGTGTGGGTAGGCTTAGTGCTGAAGTCAACAGTGTCCAGAGTACTGTGAATGAGGGTGGCCAGGTAGGGACGTTATAGGAAGTTTCCTCAGTCCAGACTTCCCTGGTTAGACAAGGATCTATCGCTTAGGAAGCCTGGCATGGGAGATGTGAATAAGGCTCCCCAGAATGTTCTTCTGTAGTGCCCCCAATGCAGCTTCAAGCACACGGATGGCAGTCTGGCAGGCTCTTCACACAGGGACATCCGTGACACACAGAGTACACAGGAGTGGTTGGGTTGCGTGTTTATTTGTCATGGAGCATTTTACATGCAAGAACCCACACTAGTGAGCTGGTATCTGGACAGAGAGCCAGTGGGTGGGTGACCAAGGGCACTGACCCTCCCCAGAACCAGTCGACTCTGCTCACATAACTGCACAACAGTGACAGACACCAGACTTCTGCGACAACCGGACAACAAACGCAACACATCCTCTTCTCCACAGCCCCCAACAATCCTGAGAATGCTTACAAATTAAGTGCAAACTTTCAGAAATAAATATCGCACCCTCCTTTCTCCAGAGGAGCTTGGAGGATCTATACAGAGAAGCAGTGTGACAGAGGGCAGAGCTGACTGCTTCTGCAGGGGTGGGCGGAGTCTGGGGGCTGCGGGGGTCCTGGCTTGGAGCCCCCTCCCCCAAAGGGAGGGCTGGAGACCACTAGAAGAAATTGTTACCACAGGAGCCTTTCCTGGGCACCACACACTTGGATATGGCGCTGATGTGGCTGTTCTCCAGGCAGGAGAATGTGGGGAGAGGGGGACAGCAGCGAAGAACCCAAACGCCCTAAGAACAGACAGGAGAGGTCATGGGGCATTTTAGGGTGGTCTGTCCCAGCCAGCCCACAGTCCCCTTGAACCTACAAGGGCCTGGACTGAACTTAGGAAGGGTGTGTAAATGTGGAGGTGGTGGTGCAAAGGAAGATGGGCAGGAATGTGGGTGGTTGTGCAGGGCAGCCATCTGCTGAAGGCAGTGGGTGCCTACAGCCACCCAGACAGAGACTTTGCCACCCTCGCCTGGTGTTGAGTGACAGTGCCAGCCTCCTGCCTCTTAGCCCCTACCTCTAGACCCTCAGGAGAGGAAAGAAAGGAAGCAGTTTGGTTGATCACACTGAGAGATCTGACAGACAGGAGACAGGACAAACAACAGACAAATCTTTTTTTCCCACTGGCCCTAGGTCAGCAAGGAGTCCATTCTGTTCTGAGACCTGTATCCCATGCAAGCTGAGGGATGTGGTCCTCTCAGCTGGTCTGCTCAGTCCCGGGGGAGGGGGATGCCACAAACAGGCTCCAAGGCAGCCAGAGGAGGCTGGCCCAAAGAGCACAATGCCAGTCCCTGCTGTCCACTGCCCACAGTGAGCACAAGAGGGGTCCAGTTACAAACCTGTGCACAATGAACACAGAAAAGGTTAAAATCTCAAGAAAATATTTTGACAAAATAAATATTTTTAACCTATAATCAGGTATAATTAGTGCTTATAAGGAATCCCAGCAATAATTTAGTGTAATTAAGTATATACTGTATCTGTGATTTCTAACACTTGTGGAGAGTTGGGGGCTCAGAGGGTTGCACTCTCCTGGGGGATGGTTTGGGCCTATTTTCTAACCAGGCAGTATGGGCCGTGGTCCCCATTGGGTATGGGGAGCCAGAAGCTACATGGCCCAGGACAGGCCATTCAGAAAGAAGTGTACAGAGTCTCCCCAAGGGCCCCTGGCCTGTACCTGCTTCCTGTGCAAATCTCAAGGGTCACCTCAGCCCTGATTGGGGCAAGATATCTGAGCGGAAAGTACTTGAAAACCATTGCAGGGGTGGGCCAATGCCAGGAAGGCAGGTGACACTTCTCTGTGTGGGCCAATGGCTTCCTGCCAGACCCCAGAGTCCACTACACTTGCTGTCTAGGGCATCTTGGCCTTTCTGAACCATGTCTGATAGCAGCTGGAGTGGGCACAGGGCAGCTCTGGGCTCAGAGCTGGAGGTCAGTGACTAGGGTCTCCCTGGGCAGCTGCAGGTCTTATCTCCCCTCACTACCAATAGGATCCTCCTCTCCCCATCAGGCCCTTCAGGCTGCTGGTCTTGTTTTCCCCCTTTGCAAGATAAGGATGCAGGCCTGGCGACCAGATGTCCACCACAGCTAGTCTGACTTTGGTGGGCTGGGAAAGGCAGGGCCTGGGCACTTAGAGAAGTCTTTTAGACAGGCTACAGGGCTGGCATACCATCTGGAGTTTCTGGGTACAGCTGAGTCAATCTAGCCTCTCTCCATACTCTCATCAAGCCAGCTAACCTCAGGAGTGTTAATATTCAGGCTGACCTGAAGGGAGCTCTGTTCTGTGGAAAAAAAGAAAGGCATGGTCTGACCAAGGATTTTGGGGGTGTGGAGCAGAGGCTGCCAGAGGGCACTAGGCTACCCTTCCTTCAAAAAGGGGATTGGGATGTCTTTTGAGGACCTGAAGTGTGACATGTCCATTTGGTCCTAACAGACAGTCATACAGCCACTCCCCTAGCAGGAGCTGTGGCCATGCCATATGTACACAAGGCTCGGAGTAAGCAGCAACTGCTCAACAACAAGTCTGTTCCTGTGGTGGCATCATCCTGGACTCCGGTCTTAGCTCTCCATGCTTCCAGAGCTCCTTGCACAGTTAAGCCTGAGCAAGGCTCATCTTTCTGCCTGGCTGCTCTGGAGATGACGGCTGCAGCTTCAAGGTCACCCCCCAGGACATGAAGTAGCCTAACCCAGTGGTGCCCCAGACAAGTGCCTACTGGGCCTGGACTCTGAGGATGAGTGTTTGAGGCTGCCCACTGTGGTTCCATGCTGACACTTCTGGGGAGGGGCAGACAAGTTGGGTATGGGAGACTACAGCTGTTGCACAAGGTGCTCCTGGACAGGAGTCACCCCAATACCAAGGGGCACAGAAATTCCCAGTCCCTACTGCTTAGTCCAGACTTTTCTTGGAGAGAAACTGCAGACAGTGGTGTGGGAGAGTCTTGAGAGAGGTGAAGCTGTGAGCACACCTTGGGGAGAAGGCTGAGGGCCCTGCAAATCAGGACAGGGCCTCTGTGTTGTTCTGGCTTCTCTCTGTCACTTGAATCACCAACCAGCATCCTTCTAAGCCTGGAAGGAGAGGTCCAGAGGCTGCCTCAGGCCAGGCCAAAGCCCCAAGTACAGCATGCACAGACCCACAAAGCTTTCTCAAACAAACCAAGCGAGTCCTCCGATGCAGCCCTCCATAGGCCAGACTGTTAAGTTTGTTTCACGAGAGCATCATCTCTGTAGGACCTAACAGCGTGCCATGCAGCAATGGCAATGGGCTGCCCTCCCAACTGCCCTTGGCTCTCTTCCCATACCAGGAGGCATCAGGGTCATAAAGGCCCGTGAGCCCACTTGGGACTGGGCTATCAATTGAGTGATGGGGAAATCAAGATGAGAGACCTGACAAATGGCCACCCCCAGATCCTTCTAAAGTGCTGAGCACACCAAGTGCCATAAGGTAACATGCGTCAGGGAGCAGCTGTCAAGGGAGACCAGCCTACAGGTGAAGACAAGCACTTTCTGGAACAGAGGGGTTGGATGTTGGCCAGCGCCAATGGAACCACTGAGTTAGGAGTGGCAGGGACAAGTGGAGAAGGGACCAGACCTGACCTCTTCTCTCTGAGCAGAGAGCCAGTCCAGGTGTCTGCTTCGGACACAGTCACCAGAGGACTGTCCTGCTTGAGGCTAGCCCCACTACTCACTTTTCTCCAGAGGAAATGTGGGCAGAGGTGGCCCTGGAGTGGGAGCAGCAGGCTGGGTAGGGCCTCTGGATGCAGTCCTACCCACGGAGTGAGGAAGTGGCTAAAGCTGGTCCTGACTAGTGGGAGGCTTGGGAGCAAACACAGTGGCATTTCCATGGAGACAGAGCAGCACAGGACCAAGTGGGGCTGGGATGGAAGGAGTGGCTAGTGCCTGGTGTGAACTGGGGGTGACCTGCTATCTGGGGAGCCAAACCACAGCTCACAGAGCGAAGAGGGCATCATCTGACCGCTCTGGCTTCTTCCGGCCAGAAGGGTTAGAAGAGGTGGAAGGCGGGGCTGGGCCCTCAGTAGGTGGGGAGGGGAGGTTGGGAACCATTTCAGCAGCTTTGGCTCTTTCTTCGAGAAATTTATCAAACTCTGTAATACAAAACCAAAACAAGAACAGGATTAGGAGGCAGCTAGTCCCAAACAACCATGCTTTCCTGCTCCCCACAGTGCTCTTCTTTACCTGTGTCCTCTCAGAGGGCACCTAGATACCTGTCCCCACTCATGTCACTCTCCTCTGGTCACTGCCAATGAAGGAGGCAGGAAGCAGCAGGGGAACAGTGAGCCAGAGTCAAGGATGCTTAGGGGTGCTCTGCATCTGGAGACCAGACTCTGTTCCCTCCTTCTCCCACCTCCAGGTGAATGGAGCACTGGGCTCTATGAATAGCAGCAGTGGGTCTCATAGCCTTTCTACAGAGAAGGCTCTGGAAAGAGCAGGGCATTGTTGCTGTACCATGGCTAACCAGTCTTTATTTTGGTCTCTGGGTCACAGCTATTGCTGCTCAGGGCTTACTTCTAGCTCAGTGCTCAGGAGGTCACCCCTGGTAGGGCTTAGGGGACTTTAGAGGATGCTGGGAATCAAACCCAGGTGCCTAGCTCAGCACCAGGCAGAAAGAGCCAGAGGGGTGAATTCCTATTTAAATCTAGCAGGACCAGCCGCCTTTCCCTGTCCCTTCACAATCTAGGTTCTTTGCCTGGATCAGGAATCTGAACAGTGGGTCTAGCAGGAAGAGGAAGTGTGAAGAGAGGTAAATGGAGAGACCAGGGAGGTGGGGCGAAGGGACAGAGGGTGCAGAGGCTGTGACAAGAACTTCCCCACCAACCATTCAGTGGTATCCCCAAAGGTGAAGTAGCAGGATGCTGAGTGACAGTCTCTCTGAACATCCCACTCACTGCAGGCTTGTCTCTTTCCTCCCCTGGATTGAGTATCTGAGGCAGAGAGGCTGGTTGGAGGGCACCCTGGCCTAAGATGGCAAACTAAATCCACGAGTCATCAGGCTTGTACTTTTCCCGTCTGGAGGACTGAGTGTGACTGAGTTAAAGCTCTGGCAAAGGCCTGGCACCACGAGATATTCTAGCAGTAGAAACTCCAAGATGGTCTGGTTGGGTGCCAGCTAGTGAGGTTTAAACAGAAAACAGTGGGGAGGGGCTAGGCCTTACCTTCACTAGTGACCCCCTCTTCCAGATCATCGCCTTTCTGTGGGGGGAGCAGAGAGAGTACATTAGTGCCTCCCTGTGGAGTGCTGTTCCCTAGGAACTCTGCCAGGATACCAAGCAAATCTCTGCACTTCCCCTTTCCCAGTTCTGTGCCACTGAGGCTCTGCTCATCTTATCTGCTTTCTCAAAAGAAAACATAAGAAGAAACAAAACAACGGGCTTCCATCCTCAGGAGTGTCGGATAGGAAAATTAAAAAAAAAGGCAGAGGATTCTGTCCCCAACAAGGACTCTCTCCAAGAAGGCTTTGCCAGGCTCCTCTGGCACTACTCTTAGCGGTCTGGTCCTGGTACATTCACACCAATAGCCACATCATGGGCAAGAGGCCTGAAGGAGAGATCTGGGAAGCCCAGGGCTCAGGGCCTGACACCAATCCATGCTTGGTAGTGGAGGGCTCTGCCCAGCAACACCCTCTTGCGTCCTCTCTGTTATGCTCTGCCACCTTTTTGATGCTGACAAAGCAGGGGCCTTCTCTTGTGGTGCAGCCCTGGAGTTATCAGATTGTATTTGTTTGTATGGGTTGACTTCTGTTTTGAGGCCACACCTGTAAGTGACAGCAGAGACAACAGTCTCTGGAATTCTTTGATGTGTTATTTTATTTTATTTATTTTTTTGCCACACTCAGCAATGATCAGGGGTTACTTCTGGCTCTGTGCTCAGGAATCACATCTGTGCTCAGGAATCACATGCTGGGGGACCATATAGGATGCTGGGAATCAAACCCAGGACAACTGTATGCAAATTCTCTATCTGCTGTACTACTGCTCTAGCCCCTACTTGCTGTCATCAATTAAAGAAAAAATTGGGGATGGGAGAAGTACATCACACAGCACTCAGGATTCACTCCTGGCTCTGTCCCAGGGATCAAATCCGGGCTGAGCATATGTAAGGCAAGCACCCTACCCTGTACTATTCCAAGTTAAAAGAAAAAATTTATAGGGCTCTTCCCAGCTGTGTATGTGGCAGCTTGGGAGTTGCTCCCAGCAATTCTGGGTCTGCTCTGAAGCCTGATGATTTGGAACTCCGGCCTGTGATAGGAGCTGCTCTAGCCTGATGTGACTGGACTACCAGGATCATACTGGGTGACCTTTGAGTTAGCTCCCCAACCTGTGTTTTTGGGGTGGTGGTGATGCAAAAACGGTGGACCCTGCTAGACTGCTGGTTTTGAGGTCTGATCCCAGCCGGGTATTTGCTCCAGGCAGTGCTCAGGGGACTATGTGATCTTGGGGATAGAACTGGAGCTTACCAAACATACAGCATGAGCCTTGTATGGCCTTGGAGCCTAGGATTTTTTTTTTTTTTTGGTGGTTTTTGGGTCACACCCGGCAGTGTTCAGGGGTTATTCCTGGCTTCAGGCTCAGAAATTGCTCCTGGCAGGCATGGGGGACCATATGGGACGCCGGGATTCGAACCGATGACCTCCTGCATGAAAGGCAAACGCCTTACCTCCATGCTATCTCTCTGGCCCCGGATTCTTTTGCTTTTGTTTTTGTGATTATTGGATCTAGGTCCTCATACAAGCAGAATAATTCCTAGGGCTCTTTTATTTATTTATTTTTTTTGGATGTGGGGCCATACCTCGCAGTGCTCATGGTTTATACCTAACTCAGTGCTCAGCGATTACTCCTGATGGGTTCATGGGACCAAATGGGGTGCTGGAGATGGGACTCATGTTGACTATATATAAGGAAAGTGCCCTAGCTGCTGTATCATCTCTCTACTCCCCCCCCAACCAGGTTCTTTTAAATCAAATATACCACAAGATATCAGGAAAGGGAAGATGATGATGTTTTGTTTTTTTTTTTTTTGTGGTTTTTGGGTCACACCCGGCAGTGTTCAGGGGTATTCCTGGCTCCAGGCTCAGAAATTGCTCCTGGCAGGCACAGGGACCATATGGGATGCCGGGATTCAAACCGATGACCTCCTGCATGAAAGGCAAACACCTTACCTCCATGCTATATCTCTCTGGCCCCATGATGATGATGAATTTTAAAAGAAAAAAGAACTGGACTAGTTGTATACATTTCATGTTTAAATGAACAAAAAAATAAAAGAAAAAGAAAAATCACCCCAAACAAAAAAATTCTAAACCTCACAATTCCCTCCCTCCAAAGCAAAAACCCAAACCCAAAGTCTTGCACACACCCCTAAAACTGAAAGTGACAAAAAGCAGGCTCCATGTGCTTTCAAAGCCTGCTAGAGCAGACTTCAATTCTGGCTTCAGGCTGTGGAGGGCTGGGCAGGCTGAGCCCAGAGTTGCCCTCACTTCACCACTGCAGTTGGCTCCATACCCAGATGCGTTGGAAGTAAAGTTAGGTGTGAGGAATTGGTTTCAGGAGCCAAACAGCCTCTCAAACCCTCCTCTAGCACCCACCAGCACAGGCCTGCAGAGACCCCTGGAGGCTTGTCCTTGAAGAACCACTGGCTTGCCACACCCCACACACAAAAGATAAAAGTCAAGTCTCACCAGGTCCGTCCTGAGCCACACCTCAATGTCGTCCATGACAGAGGGCTGAGCAACGGGGATCTATGGAGGCGGCAAGCAGCAGGCCAGGCACCCCACACAGCCAGGCAAGGGGAGACAGAACACCGGAACAAAGTAAATTGTCAAAACAACCCCCAAATGAAACAAAAACACACATAGCAAAAAAACACAATTGGCACAGCAGGTGCAGGTATACAAGGCAGCCACGGGAGGATGACAGGGAGGCAAAGCAATGAGGTGCCAAGTCTAAGAAGCAGGGCTGGTGGGCAGGGAGGGGTTTGGGGAGAGGGGACAGCACACATTCTTGAGGTGGAGAACTTTTTGAGTACATCTGTCAGTCCTCAAACTGTGGGGTCTCTCTCCACACCCAACACTACCACCCATCCCAACCCCACCCCACCCCACCCCACACCTCGCCTCAGCCCCTAGCTGCTCAGCAAGTTCCATGTAATGTGAGGAATGCACTGCTCCTGCAGACAGCTTTCCAAACCCTCAGTTTATGCTAGTTAGAAGAGCATGGCTATTTCTAGAAAAGTTGCCTGAAAGCCTCTAGAGCCCACTTCACCTGTGACTTCACAATCCAGGGTAAAAATACACTTAAAATAAGCAGTAAGACTGTTTGCTAAATCTTGAAAATACCATGACCTGCTGACGGTGGAAGCCAGTGCCCAGAGTGGCTGGGAGAGCAGGCAGTGTGGGGGTGCAGAGTGGGGGTGCAGGTGCTGTGTGAGTAGAATGGGGCAAGTGCTTGGGTTGGCAGCACAGTCAGCCTGGACTCTGCTCACAGAAAGCATTTCAAAACCCGTCTGGGGGACTGGGACAGGACGTTTCTAAGTGAGAGAAGGGCAGCCGCAAGACCTGGGTGTGGCTGGGCTGACAGAATCCAGGCACGTTTCATCAACAAGATCAGGACAAGAGAAGAGGCTTTTGATTACAAAAGGGGATTGCTGGGCTTCAGTCATCTATCTCTTCAGGGGAAAAAAAAATCCCAAAGCAGCTCTGAAGGCAGCCACTTCCGGTAGTCTTCCCAGTTTTCAAAGATGGGCTGGGTTTCAACAAAGAAGTTTGGCTGAAAATTGAAGAGCAGTTGTGGGGAGGGGACTGATTGGGGCCCCAAGCAAAAGAAAATGCAGACTTCACGTCCAAACATGTGTGGCAGTAATTCTGAATAAGGCTTTCAGTATAAGTAGCTGTCAGACACACATGAGAAATAAAGGCAACCTTTAACCCCACACATTACTGAAATGTTAGTTCCCAATCTAGACTACTGAATTGACTTGCCTCCTCACCTGACCTGACTCTGGGAAGGCCCTTCCAGAGATTCACTAACAAGTCTACTATTTTTAGAAAAATGGTCAGCCCTGTATCTAAGTGTGATTTGATTCACTTCAATGTCCCAATCTGGGGTGAGGATAAAATCAAATCAGTAAGAGGATTGCCTTAATGCCTGCCAAATCTAAAAAGGAGAATGATGGCCTTACAAAAAAAGAACAAAGATTTCCTATCACTAGCCTGGATTTGATGGGACAGCCCACTTCTGGAGGTGCGAGTTCAGGGAGAGGGGTTGAAATATGGGAGTAAGGACCCAGCCTACCTAAGTATGCTAAAATGTGGACTAGACTCTCCCAGATCCTGGCATATTCCCTCCATGTATTGGAAGTAGTTTCCAAGCTCTGAGGAAATGAGCACAGAGTTCCTCTCCAGGCTTTGGACATGCCAGCAGGGTCATTCACACACACATTCATCCCAGCTCTAGGCAACCTACCTTGGACTAGGAAGTTTCTGTCATGTGGTGTGTATATTTGTGCATGTACACACACATTTTACTTTTTGGCTATGAGTCACATCTGGCTGTGCTCAGGTCTGATTCCTGAATCACTCCTGGTAACAGTCAGGAGATCATATGCCATGTCGGGGATGGCATGACCAGTAATGGCTACAAGTAAGGCCAAGTAAAATACTATCTTTCTGGACTCGTGCTGTTTTAATTTTTTTTTTTTTTTTTTTTTTTTTTTAGTTTTTTTGGGCCACACCTGGCTGTGCTCAGGGGTTACTCCTGGCTATCTGCTCAGAAATAGCTCCTGGCAGGCACGGGGGACCATATGGGATGCCGGGATTTGAACCAGCCACCTTAGGTCCTGGATCGGCTGCTTGCAAGGCAAACGATGCTGTGCTATCTCTCCGGCCCCAAATTCCATCTCTAAGTTTTTTTTACTTTCTGGGAAGTAAGAATAAGAGATTAAAAAAAAAGAAAAGAAAATAATTAGAGATAGTACAGAAGCTTAGGCACTTAGGCACTTGTTTTACGTAGGCACTGTGCTCAATGACCCATGAGTGTAGAACCAAAAGTAAGTCCTGAGCAAAACCAGGTGTGAACTGCAAACCCAAAAACAAACTAAAACAAATGTTAAAAAGATCTACCAAGGAGTTCAAGGCTCCCGAAATAACACTGGGGTACAGAGGTCCTGATAGAGCGCTAGCCTTCAGGATAGCCTTCATCTTTCTTGTGATGAAGAAATATCAAAAATGATTTCCTTTTCTTCACACAGGCCTACAGAAGCAGGATGGTTGGGTTCTGTGGCAATGTGATGGGGAAAGCACAAAGAAAGCAGTCAGGCACGCAAAGGGCACGCTGCTGATTTTACACTCTCTGGCAGGACGGCTGCCTCAACAGTTCCAGAAACAGGAGATGGCAATTTTCATTATCTTGATAAGTCAGAATGAATGGCCTGGGAGGATGTATAGCATGCTAAGTTCCCAGAGCAGACGTCAGAAAAGTCAGTCACGGCTCCAAAGAAAAACTGTTCCCAATAGCAACAGCTGCTGGGAGCCATGTTGTGTCTTGTTAGACATACCCAGCCTTGGTCCACCAGGAGAGATGGAGATCACATGGACAGAGCTGTCAGTGTGGCAAAGGTTTGAGAAAAGAAATTAGGGGGTCATGAGCCTTAAGCTTTTAGGTTTGCTTCTAAACTTCTGCTACTCAAAAAAAAAAAAAAAAAAGTATGTGTTTTCCCCTACCTCCCACCCTACCTTGGAAAATTTACCTGGAAGGCTAGCATGTTCAGAAAATAAACACCGATGACTGAGAAATGTCCTCTTTTTCCCCACAAACCAAACCAAATCACCATAGAGATGGGTTACAAAGAGCAGTTTTCCTATTTCTGGGAGACATTTTTTTGTTTGTTTGTTTGTTTGTTTTTGGGTCACACCCCATGATGCTCAGGGGTTACTCCTGGCTATATGCTCAGAAATCACTCCTGGCTTGGGGGGACCATATGGGACGCTGGGGATCGAACCGAGGTCTGTCCTGGGTCAGCTGCGTGCAAGGCAAACATCCAACCACTGTGCTATTGCTCCAGACCCTCTGGGAGACATTTTTATGTAAGTAGCATGTGGATATATATGGGACCAGAGAGCTGAGGAACAAGGAGGAAAACAGAATTGACAAGAAAGGCCCAGGGGCAAGACCTGGCTGGAGTAACTAATTTTTTTTTTTCTAGATCTGTTGTTTCATGCAGTTGTTCCTAAACTGTTGTTGCTCCAGAAAGCTTTAGAGCTTCTGGAAGAGCAAGACAGGCACAGGGGTCAAGCAATTCTTGGCCTCATTTTCCTGTTTCCTCACTTGTGTTTTTTTTCCCTTGTGAAATAAAGTGACAAGCAGGTTGTTTTTGTCTTTTACAGGGCAGAAGTCCCCATCCTTTAGTCCAAGGCTGCTGTTTCTGCTTTCTAAGCCAGAAGTTCAGAGAATTTAGAGGTGATTGGAATAGATTCCTGATGGTATGGTAGGAGTGGAAGTTGGCTTTAGTGACCATTGGGTGTGGGTTATCAATAAAGTTTATATAACATCAGATAGGCATTGAGTTTGGACACATACCTTACTTATTGCAGCCTCCTGTCCTGATAAATCAATGTTTTGTGTATTATATCAGGGTAAAAGTTCCTTGTAATCATGAGGGGCTATCAGACAGACTAAACACATACTACTCTGCAAGAAGAAGCAATAAAAACTTGAGGAAGAGGAAGTGCCCCATCCAGTGAAGGTCTTACTTGGAGAAGAGGGCACTGGACCTGTCACTGCCTGTGTCCTGGGGCACATCACAGATCTTTGGGAGGCTAACGGGTTCTTATCTGCCAAACCAGGGATGGCCCAGCTGACCCCTAAGCACCTCAGAGTTCTGACACGCTAGCATTTCTAGTATCTTCTTGGGAAACAAACCAAGCTGAAAGCTGGTCTCAGGTGTTTGAAGAGGAATGTGAATTGGAGAAAGGAGAAAGGGAGAAGAAGATTTGAAGGGTGAAAAATAAAGGTACCCAGTATAAGCCACCTAAACCTAATTTACTTGGCAGAAAGGCTGGATGGGGAATTGTGCACCTGAGACCATGGTGAGACCATGGACAGACCAGGCTTGCCCACCTCAGTGGGCAAAATGAAAGGGTGTCTTTATTGCCGAGCTTGCTCTCTGCAAAGAGTGAGTTGGCTGCTGTCCATCGAGCCTCCCATGGCTACGGAAAGAGGCAGGGACCTTAAGAAGCAGTGGGGTCACAAGCCCAAGGGAGAGACATCTCACAGATTCAGTTCTGGCCAGCACTCTTTGGGGTCTCAGGCTTGCAGTAGTTGAGTACTCACTCCCAGGGCTCAGGAGCCTCTTCCTCTGCCTAGGGAAGAAATAGTCTGATGCCTATTTTTGTTCTTTCTGTGGCTTCTGTTGGCAAGCATGAGGTGGGTCTGTGAGAGCATACTCAGGGCTGCTCAGGACTTGTTCCTGGCTCAATGTTCAGGTATCACTTTTGGCTGGGCCCAGTTGAGGAACATGAGTTGTGGAGGATGGAACCTAGTTGTGTGAAAGACAAAAGCCTTCCCTACTGTAATATCTCCAATTCACTTGCTCTGACTTTTATGAGCTCCTATTTCCCAGGCTAGCTGGTATATTATGGAAGACAGCCTTCTCTGATCGGCAGTAGGAAAAGCAAAGAGCTTTCAGGACAAGACAGGGAGGCAGGGGTCAGCACAACCTCCAGGCAGCCTTCCCTTCAGCTGACAATAAACCTAGTCCTATTAGCCCTGATGTTGGGCATGTCAATATTGTGTCCCAGGAGGGCAAAGGCCTATCTTCCATAGCCTTGATCCCAAAAGAAACCCCCCACTCCACTCCCAGCACCATGAGAGTGCTTTCTGTCACTCAGTGTGCTATTTCCAGAGACGCAAGGATATCCTCCAAGGACTCTTTCCACCCTATTCCTACTCCACTGCCCCCATCCTGAGAAAAGTCTTAAGACTCTCAAACTAAGAGTTCAAAAAGTTTCCAAGTAAAGAATCTGTACTTGGAGGTTTGTAAAGACTGGGGTATCTATGCTCTGATAAATTAGGCAAAGCAGTTAATAGACACTGTTTAAAAGGCAAAACACAGTGGTCAGGCAGGTGAGATACCAGGTTAGAGGTTAGTTGGGCTTCTTTTTGGAAGTCAGAGACTGGAGCTCTCAGTGGGACAGGGCAGTGGGACAGAACAGCCTGAGGGGACGAGGCAGGCACCATCACCAACTGCCATGTCTACACTGAGGGTTATCTGTGTGGACAGTATTCTTTTTGCAGGACTAACAGTCACAAGGACACTTGGTTGCAACCTTCCAGTTTGAACAATGATGAAAATCCAGGATTCTGGCTCTAGGAACACCCAGCCCCATCCTATCTCCAAAGCAGCATCTGAGGGGCTCAGGCAGGCAGCTCATGCCTATAAACATGGCTTTAAGGTCTGGTGCAGAATCACTGTGAGATAGAGGTCCTGCTGGATGACAGGAAGCAGGAGACCACTCCCACCTGAGCATGGGGTATTGAGGTCACAGCTCCATGACAGTTAAGATGAGAGTTGCCCCTTACCCCTTCTGATGGCACTAGGAGCCCCAAGAGCTTGCATGCTGGTCATGCCTTCTCAGGAAGGCAACCTCCCAGCTGCCTGTGGGCTCAGACATTCAGGATCCACCTCAGTGTGTATCCAGCCTGCATCAGTCCTCAGTCTGGTGCAGCATTCATGGAGGACTCAGGCTTCTATATTGGAGGGTCTTATCCCCAACCCCAGAGTTCCACTTTTCTCAGCTTTGATTACCTTTCCTGCCCTGTCCCCTCCAGACATGCAGGCCTGTGGGCCTGAAGTTAGGGACACTCAGGGCTATGGTCTCATTAGAGGGGAAATCACTCCAAGGCAGCTGCCTCAAGTAAGGTCACCCCCTCTCTGTACTAGATTCAGGGTTCCCTGACTGGGAACTAGCTGCATTGGTATTAAAGACCTTAGGCTTCATTTCATTCTGTTCCTACTGTGTTTGTGTGTGTGTTTCTTTAAGAGGTCTCATATCCTCTGGGAGAAGACTGGGGTCTCAGGAAAAGGATATTCTAAAACCCAGAACTGAAGGTTGTTGAGTTCACAGGCCCTGGGCTGAGGAGGCTTCTCCTGCTGGGCAGATGGTGGAGTCCATTCTTTTAGAGATGGTCCTGCCTCCCAAGCAACAGCCACAGTTCCTTGTGCTCGTCCTGGAAAAGTGAATGCTGCCCAGAGCTCCAGAGACAGTAAAAGGAGGAAAGAGGCCCTCCCTCACTCTGCAAATGTTTCAGATAGTTTGTGAGGGTAAGGCTCAGGGGCATGGACCTCAACAAGAAATCTGAGAGAAGGTGTTTCTCAGGTTGGAAGTCTGTGATGTAAGAAGACTATATAAAAATAAGGGGAAATTTGGCACACAGAAGGAGAGAATGCCTTGTACTGTCTGACTCACAAGGGCACAGCAGGTGACACAAGAAAGCGCTGGGGTGGACAGGGGACTTGACTCAGCTGGTGACTTCTCACCATTCCTTGGGTTATGAGCCAGCTGTCTATGGGCTCCAGGTCAGAGTCCCCACCTTTACCTCTCTTCTGAATTGAGAATGGAAAAGTCCCAGAAAGAAAAGTCACAGCAAGACCCATAATAAAGACAGTAACGGTACATATTGTGGAAGCAGAAAAGCTACTGTTGAGAGCTGACTGCTTGTCAGATAAGGAAAATGGGATCTGTGGCCCATACCACCCCCATGCCCAGCTCCCATCCCTCTACCCATCCAGCATGTTCCCCTTACCTGCCTGGAAAGAAAAAAGAAGTTTAGTAACAAGAATCCTGAACGAGAATATGTTCTCTTGTCATCCACTCCCTGATATTCAGATACTGTGAGTGAAACTGTAGGAAGCCAACCTATGCAGCATCTCTGAGGTTGGTTCTTTTTAAAGAACCAGTTTTTCACAAAAATATTTGTCCTTTTATTTTTTAAATATATTTTTTTATTTAAGTAACATGATCATAGTTGGGTTACAGTCACAAACGGAACACCCCCCTTCAGCAGTGTAACATTCCTGTCCTTTTTTTTTAACTCATCTCTCTCTCTCTCCCTCTACTCTTTTCCTCTTTATCAATTATCTATGTGCTGTTTCTCTAAACTCTCAATGGACTGTCAAATTTTGGCATACTGCCTTTTTATAAATTCTGAAAGGACTTAAAAGTTAAGACTTCTGATTTGATTACATGCAGGAGGTGTGGTTTTCCAAGTTTCCCTCCGCTTTTATTGCTTTCTTTCTTTTTTTTTTGTTTTGTTTTTTGTTTTTTGGGTCACACCCGACAGTGCTCAGGGGTTACTCCTGGCTGTCTGCTCAGAAATAGCTCCTGGCAGGCACGGGGGACCATATGGGACACTGGGATTCAAACCAACCACCTTAGGTTCTGGATCGGCTGCTTGCAAGGCAAACACCGCTGTGCTATCTCTCCGGGCCCTTTTATTGCTTTCTTATTTTCTTCCTTGGCCCTGTTTTCAGTCTGGGTCAGTGTGATTCAGGATATGAAACAAAGCTGGAAGGGGCACGTGATTAAGAGTGTGTGTATACAGACTACCTATAGACATATAAATGCACATAGACACACAGATATACAGAGACATAAACAGATAAAAATTCAAAAATACACTGATACAAACACAGATGAACACAGAGCCACATATCTGCACAGACACAGACATTTATACACACAGATACAAACACACAAACTCATTCACACACACACACACACACACACACACACACACACACACACACACACGAACCCTTATTCCCTAACCCATTGCCCTGTAGGGGCAGTAAATTCGAAAAGCCATCTACTTATCACCAAGTGAAAAATTTGTTGGAGTCATCAAGACCTTTGAATACAGGGAAAAGGGCCAAGCCACGCACCCAAAGGCTAAAGGGCAGGAAGCCAGCCACATCTCCTGGGCTTGGACCCAGCCTGGATATACTGATAAGGGCAGAGTGCAATAGGATATGCCCAGCTTGGACAGGAGGCAGAGTAGGTACAAGCAAACTATGTCAGACTGACTCTCATCCCATTCCTTGTCTTGCTCAGGAGAATTCAATTCATCCTCACCAGTCAATCTCCCTAACATGTCCTGCCTTTTCCCCACCCCACTCAACACCTATTAGGTGGGAGGGCATTCTAAGTAAAGGGCAAGAAAGACCACTGCATATAGTTGGGGGAGTCCCAGTCTTGTCTTCAGTGGGGGAGGTAGTTTAGGAGGCACTGCCAGCCTCCTAAAGAGGTGCAGGGTGCTAAGAGCCCAAGGCAACACCACTGGTTTTTCTTTGCCCCCCCACCTAGTGGCCAGTGCAGATAGAGGTACAGCCCTCTCAGCAAGGACACACTGAGTCACAGCCCCCAGGAAAGACAGGAGAGAAGTCTTCTTTCTGATAGGAAAGAAGTCCTGTCGGAGACCTTTCAGAGTCCTCTCTGGCCCACACCCATTTGAGTAGCTACTGGCAGAGCTAAGAATTAGCACTCAGAAAGTCAATATCCCTGTGAGAACTGCCTCTTTCAGTCTAGCACAGGGACCCTGAAAGGGGTTCCAGGTGTGATAAGGCTGTTGTCCCAACAGCGACCCTTTCCCTACCGCTGCAGACACTCCTTACTTCACACTGCCATGTATCTCCTAGACAAGAGGAGGAACAATCTCCCAAGAAGCATTCCCTCCTGGGTGATCTCAGATCCTCTTGAAACCATGGCTATGTTTGGGGTTTCTACCAAGTGCTATCCTCCTCCACTTCAACACATCTCTCTGCCTTTCCTTTGGGGGTGGGGTGGGACACACTGATGTTCAGCTTATTCCTGGCTCTGCAGGAGTGATTCATGAATCACACCTGGCAGTGCTTAGAGGGGGTCCATTTGGGATGCCAGGGATGGAATTAGGGTCAGCTGTATGCAAAGCAAGTGCCCTGCCACTGTACTATCTCTCCAGCTCATACTTCTTTGTCTTTGAAACTGCTCCTTCCTAAGACAGCTTCACAGAACACCTTCCTAAATACCACCTAGCTACTCCTCCCATCACTCCAGCCTCAGAGCCCGATCAATTCCTGACTAACAACCTAACAGGGTTGGAACTGCTTTGCCCCAAATGATCAGTAGAAATGGTTCATGCTAGTATTTTCCCTGTAGAGTCACTATTTGGTCTGATGTGATCCAGTCCATCATTCCAGGAATCTGTAGCCTATACACTCTGGGTTTCCAGCAGGAAGAACAGGGAGTCAGAGGCCAGACCTCCTAGGAGTAGATTCTTCTTGCTATCTGCTCATTGGCTTTCCTGGGCACAGGAAGGCTGAAACAGGGTGTCCCTACTCCAGTGGGATGAAGAGTTGGGGAGATAATACAGTGTTCCCAAACTGATTTGCCCTTTCTGCAGCTTCTGCTCAGTAATCCAGTTAGCTTTACCAAACTGCCCATCTTTCCTAGGAAAGGACTCCAGGCAGAAAAACAGGGTTCAAGACTTACCACTTCAGAGCTTTGCTTCCGACTGTCTAGAGCAGTAGCCAGTCCTCCAACAGCCTGGGGGTCCTCATAGGTCACCCTGGAGACAAAGCAGCACAGGTTGAATCAGTGGTCAAGAAAGTAGGTTGGTGACCTGTCTTCACTTTCTCTCCAGGAACCCTTCTCTCTCATACTTGGAAAGACATTTCTCAGGCCCTTGGCATTTAGGCAGTCTAAGGCTAGTGTAGCTTGTCTAAGAGCAGCAGAAGCTAGGAGCCCAGAGTTTTGTCACTGGCTCAGCCATCCCCTTCCTCTGGGTCTGGGACACAAGATCCTCAATGGCCTTCACTTGAACAATGTTACTGGGGATTTCTTTTTTTTTTTTTTTTGTTTTTTGTTTTTTGGGCCACACCCGGCGTTGCTCAGGGGTTACTCCTGGCTGTCTGCTCAGAAATAGCTCCTGGCAGGCACGGGGGACCATATGGGACACCGGGATTCGAACCAACTACCTTTGGTCCTGGATCGGCTGCTTGCAAGGCAAACGCCGCTGTGCTATCTCTCCAGGCCCGTTACTGGGGATTTCTAAAGCTCAGTGACAAGATGTTAACGTTTCCCCAAATAGAGGAAGGAGAAACATAATTGCAAAAAAATAGTAATTCCTTTTTTTTTTGGGGGGGGGGTCACACCGGTGACGCTCAGGGGTTACTCCTGGCTATGTGCTTGGAAATTGCTCCTGGCTTGGGGGACCATATGGGACACCGGGGGATCAAACCATGGTCCATCCTGGGTCAGTTGCGTGCAAGGAAAACACCCTACCACTGTGCCACAGCTCCAGCCCCAAGAAATAGTAATTCCTATTTAAAAAAGCAGAAGCCTGGGGCCAGAGAGATAGCACAGTGGTAGGGTGTTTGCCTTGCAAGCTGCCAACCCAGGACCGACGGTGGTTCGAATCTCTGGTTCGAATTCTGGCATCCCATATGGTCCCCGTGCCTGCCAGGAGCAATCTTTTTGAGCACAGAGCCAGGAGTAACCCCTGAGCGCCGCCAGGGATGAATGCCTGTCACTATTTAGGGGGACTGCCTTTCTCTGATCCTGACATATTCTGCTGATCTGTTTTCAAAGCAATCAACTTTGCCTGTAAAGCAAGCATGCCTAGAATCTTGGGTTTCTGGTCAACCCACTGATTCCTGAGCAAGGGACTCAGAAATTGAGATGCATGGAGAGGTAGGCAAGGTAAGGGCAAGTGTTCCTTATCTGCCTTTAGGCTGAGCATGCTCAAAAACATGGTCTGAAGTCTTCCTTAGTTGCAAAGGGTAATCTAACTCCTTTGGTTCCACATGTCTCATTCTGGCCAAGGTTTCTGTCAGGGAAATCCGTGCTTGCCCCTCTGGGCAGGAAAACCATGCCTCCAGGAACCAATTTCAGTGCCTGACTGGCTAAAGACCTTCCCTCCTAGGTCCTCCATAAATAAGGTCATTTCTGCAGCTACAGATGCAGAGTATGAAGCAGTGTGTACTCCTGTGTGATAGCAGGAGAAAAGCAACTCCAATCGACCACAAGAAGGTAAGGTGAGGGTGAGGATATCTGGATTTATAGCCAAATTTATAGCCAAATTCTCATTACATTATGGTAAAGCTCTTAGTGTTTTTGGACCTGGTAAATAAAAGATCTCTGTGTTGGCCTGTTACTAAGCCTCGATCAATTCCTCCCCACAACCCCTGCCCCCTCCCCATATCTTCAAAGAGTCAGAGCAAGGGTCCCCACATACGTCTTTCGCTGCTCAGCCAAGGAATTCCCTCTTGTCTGGGCAAACATGTCAAAGCCGTCACGGGAATTACATTGTTGGAGCGAACTCAGAGTGCCACTGACACTGTCTGTGCCCAGGTCTATAATAATAAAACACAGGAGAGAATGAGACTAGAATGGGGATTGTGGACTTAATGAAGGGCCTGCAAATTAGGGTGCCAAACACAGTTCTTTGGGAGGGACCAGGGAGGCAGGGACACAGAGGGACTTTCCTGAACACTCCTAGCCTTCCACAAGCAGCAGGAGCCATTGTGGGGTCCACATGGAGGAGAGAAGTATTACTGACTCCCTAAGCTGCTCAAGGGGTGGCGGAAGAATCCTTATGTCTGGAGGACTGATTATTGGCAGTAAGAGGTCGGGAGCAGAGTAGACACCTGCAGATTTCCCATCATGCCCTGACTTCACAAGCTCCATAACAGCATCTAAGGATCCCATCATGTATTCAGTTACAAAAGTGTTGAGAGTATGCCCCAGCCCTCATATTTAGAGCTATATTCTGAACAAAACACGTTAAATTTGGCCTCAGGAATGCATAGGGTAAGTGGGAGGCAAGAGTTTGAACTTGAGCTATCAGGGAAGACTCAATTGTCGCAATAACAGGTCTTCCTTTCATGGAGCATGCTATGGGAAGAGGGCATAAGATGTAGGTACAAAGGCAAGAGATTGGAAGACCCAGATGTGTATTCAGAACAGCTGAGAAAGAGAAAGAGAGAGGAAAAAGAGAGAGGAGAGAGGGAGAGAGAGAAAGAAAGAGAGAGATAGGTGGCTGAATATGACTGGTAAGCAGCTCCAATGTCAGATCAAGGAGTGAGTAGAGAAAACACTAGATCTTTAAAAAGACAGGACATAGCAGAATTCAATTTAGATGTTAGGTATTAAATCTGATAGCCATGTGCCACATGAATTGAAGGCAGAGAAATCTGTTCTGTGAGAGAAACAATAACTATAGATATACAAGATATACAAGATAATGAGAAACTAGAATTGTAGCAACTGACAGACCACTAAATTAAAGATCAATAAAATTGAGCTGAAATAAAGGTATAAAGATAGATATTAAGAAAAAATAAAGGAACAACAGAAAATAAATTTTGAGGAGATCATTAATGACTTTAGCTCTATAATTTCATGTTTGTATGATTTGTATGATCCAGCACACTTCTATGCACTCTTTTTAGTTTTGTTTGTTTGTTTTTGCTTTGGGCCTATTCTGGGTCTGTGTTCAGGGATCACTCCTAGCAGTGCTCAGGGTGTAAGGATCAAGCTGGGTTTGGTGAGGCACAAGGAAAGCACCTTAAATCTTGTGCTATATATCCATATCCTCGTTTAAACAACAAACCATGAAGAAAGTGGTGAGATTTTTTTTCCAGGTTTCAGATAAAGGAATACTTCAGGTTTATATTTGTTCAAGGAGAGCAAATATGTCAGTCATAACCCTGGCACAAATCAAGAATCAATCACAGGGGCCGGAGAGAGAGCACAGCGGTAGAGTGTTTGCCGTGCATGTGGCTAACCCGGAAGGGACCCGGTTTGATTTCCAGTATCCCATATGCTCCCCCAGCCTGCCAGGGGCTATATCTGAGTGCAAAGCCAGGAGTGATCCCAGGCACCACTGGGTGTGGCCCCAAAGCCAATCAATCAAACAATAAAATAAATAAATTTTAAAAATTTTAAAAATAGAACCAATCGCAGACTCATCTTTCAAATCCTGGTATGATTTCAGTGTTCATTCAACCATAGACCATGTTTGGCTGAGTTGATACTGAAAGAAAATATTCCAGATATTAACACTTTTCTTAAAAAGCAACTTCCAGGGGTCGAGCAATAGCATAGCGGGTAAGGCACTTGCCTTGCATGTGTTCAACCCAGGTTCAATCCCCAGCATCCCATATGGTTCCCCACGCATGCTAGGAGTGATTCCTGATTTTCTACTATTTGAAATTAAGGGAAAGAGGTTATGAACTGAAGGTGGAATATATGTTCTGACTCAAGTAGTCTATTTTCTTATGGATTCTTCAAAAGTATCTTTAAGTTCACAATAAAGACAGATGGAGACTTCTGAGAACAGCTCAGCAGCTGAATCCCTGCCTTGCAGACACAAGGACATGAGTTTAAGCCCTGAACCTGCTATATATGCCAGGTGTGACCCTGGCAGCTACTATTTAGAGCTCCTGGCACCATAGCAAAGTGTGTTTGTGTGTGTGAAACATCACAACCAAAGTGTACAAGAAACACAAACAAATAGGTGTGGTCCTTGTTTATTACAACAAAAAATGGGGAGGAGAAAATGAAAAATAAAAACAGTAAGAGAAAGGGACCCTAAAACAGATTCATATTCAAGAAGTAGCCTACAAAAGAAGAATTTCGTCCCTCCCCCCAAGTCAATACTCACCCAAGCCTGCAAGCTGGGAGGAGAGGGAAGAAGGTGGAGCTGTGTTCCCCACCATTGGGCTTACAACAGCTGGAGACCCTGGCCCCAAGTCTATTAAGTTGTCCTCCGTCACTTCATTCAGTACCTGTCAGAGTGTGAGATGATGATGAGTACCAGTGTCTTTGTGATGGGTCTGAGTTCAGATAATAGGCACCACGGAGGTTCTGGAGGAAAGACTCAAGGTCCAAGTGCACCCTCCCAAACCCCAATTTGGGGGTTCCACAGTGGGCCCTGTTAGGTGAACCCCTGCTGCCAGTCCGCCCCCCCCCCGCCCCCGACACCATTCTTTGAAAGAGGAGTGCTGAAGTACAGGACATTGATGGGACACCCTGAGAGTTCTAATTGAGGGCTTCTTTGCTGCCCTCTCCTGGGACATGCAGGGGGTTCTTCCTCAGCCTCCCAACAAAACTTGTTCTTTAATTACCCAAATATTCTAACACTGGGAGGGGGCGGTAGAGATGAGGTCCAAGTGAGACAGGATTCCTGGCCTCTGTGAAAGAGGAAAATCTGAAAAAATACTTACCCCATTACTAGCATTTTGAACAGATCTGCCGGATCTGAATCGTTCGAACCTAAGGGGGAAAAAGGCAGAGTAAAGGGGAGGAATTCCTAGGATGTGGCACCAGTAGTACACTCACTGGTTCCATGAGCAGCTTTCAGGACTGAGGGCCTGAGGAGGCAGCAGAGACAGAGGCTGGCAAAGAAGGACCAATCAGGCCTTTTGGGGGAGTAGACTGCGCACATAGACCTTCACCTTACTCTACAGAAGGAGGCTTCTCCTCTAGATGTGCGACTCTTCCAGGCACATCCAGGCAGCTATCATAAGCAACTCCCATCACTCTGCAACAGATTCAGACCCAGAGAGCCCCTCTTTATCTCTAGAGGCTGCCCTCCCTCTTCCATAAAGCTGTGCTGGGGAGTAACTGTTGTTATATGTTCCCAGATCTATTGCTGGAGGAAAGTGAGTGGGACGTGTACAGGGCAGCCCAGGGAAAGCCACCAAAGGAGTTAGACCCACTCATAAGGGGTTCCAAGCATGTTTCCTCTGGTCATTTGGTACAAAGGTGGGGCCTGAAGCAAATATAGAGAAGCCTCTCCTCTTCCAGACCCAAGTCAATCTTATACCAGATAGGAAGCAGAAAAGCAATTGTGAGGTGTGTCAGTTTCTTATTTAGAAGCTTTAAACTAGTAATTTCCCCCATTCCAACAACAAAGAGAAAAGGAAAAGCCATTTAAAGTGGAAAATCTGGGACCAAGTGGCAGGACCAAGGGACTGGTATGGAGAATGGGGGCTGCTGGAGCAATAGTACAATGGGTAGGGTACTTGCCCTGCATGCACCACTTGCGTTTGATCCCAGTATTCCATATGGTCTCCTGAGCCTGCCTGGAGTGATCCCTTAGTACAGAACCAGAAATACACCCTGAGCACCCTGGGTATGGCTCCAAAAAAGCAAACCGAGAGAGAAAGAGAAAGAGAGAGAGAGAAAGAGAGAGAGAGAGAGAGAGAGAGAGAGAGAGAGAGGCAGACAGAGACAGAGAGAAGAGAGACAGAGACAGAGAGAGACAGAGAGAGACACAGACAGAGAGAGACACAGAGACAGAGATAGAGAGAGAGAACAATTGGAACCAAGTCTGGGACTTAGTTCTGCTCCACCTTACACACAGGGGAGGGACATGTGATATGAGGACCTCCTATTCTTACTTTGGAGGGCTCCTCCTCCATCAGAACAGGTCTGCATCTCTATAGCCACAACTGAAGCTGAGACAAAGTACAGCCCTGTGACAACCACAGAAAGACACAATCCCTAGTTGCTATTTGTGTCACATTATCCCTAAATGATGCAGATTACGGGCCTTGAGCCAACAGAAGGACTAAACCCCTAGTCTCCAGGGAAGGGAGCTCAAGCATACCAGCAGGGCAATGCTGGAGAACCAGGCCTCCCAGTATGCCTCCTAGGGAAAAGTATCTCTGAATAAGATATTTTTACTCAAGCTCCCCAGAAAGGCTTTGGAAAAGGAAAAGGTGTATATGAACTGAGGGTCTGTGTGTGTGACTTTGCAAGTTTGTTACCTCAAATCTAAAAATATGCAGAAAAAAAACTGAGTGTGTGTGTGTGGGGGGGGGGGGCAGCATGCCAGATCTTCAGCCCCTGCCTGCTCCTCTAAGACCTCTAGACTCTGACATTGGCAAAGGGAGGCAGCACTTTCTTCTTCTTTTTTCTTTTTTTTTGTAAAGATGGCAAAGAGGAAATCTTTTTTTCCTTAGTAGAATTTTCTCCCCCTTTAATCCTTTTCTAATTCAAAGGATCTTCAAAGGAGCAGGTGCGAAAGCTCCAGGGCTCACAAGCCCCTCAAATTTCCCCTTTCAGGGACTTAGGATAGTGAGGGAGGAAGGCTTACAAAGGGCAGAGCCTAATCTGCAGAGCAACTTCCTGCAGCTCCATTCCCAGGAGAACAAGAGGCATTTTCCCCTGTCATTGGGGAACAAATTAGCATCTCTGATGAGCATTTTCCACCTCTAATCTCTCTCTCTCTCCCTCTCTCTCTCTCTCTCTCTCTCTCTCTCTCTCTCTCTCTCTCTCTCTCTCTCTCTCTCTCTCTCTCTCTCTCTCTCTCTCTCTCTCCTCCCCCCCCTCTCTCCTCTCTCCCCCTCTTTCTCCCCATCCCTCTCTCCCTATTCCCCTCCCCTTCATCTCCTACCGCCTTGCCTTGCCTTTGCTTACAAAAGAAACCCCTCTGTTATGGCAACCATTTCTCCAAGGAGAGAAAGAAAGAAAAAGTGGGCTCCCACCTCTCATAGCGGAGGAAGACATTGTTGAGGTCATCGTTGACGTGTAGCAGCTCCTCTGTGACCTCCTCATTAGACACTCGGGAGATGAGCTCCACGATGCGCTGCTGCATGGCTCGGCAGGTCCGGTTCAGCTCCTAGGGAATACATGTGCCTTTGGCTATAGCCTGCTCAGGATGCTTTATGCCATATTTTACCTTCTTTGTGAAAATGTATACTGGCTCTTAAAAGTCACAAAAAGAACACAGGCCAGCCATGAGCAGGATGCAAAGTTGCAGGCTCCTTCCTTCTGTCTTCTCCCATAGCATAGTGCAAATGAATTCTTTTTCCACAGAGACAAACATCCAAACCTGCATGTTCTTCCCTATACATTTATACAAATTGTTTAAAAATATTTGATACATGATTCTTTTTATAACTTCTTTTTTCATTGTTGGGTCATTCCTGGCAGCGCTCAGGGCTTATTCCTGGCTTTGAGCTCATGAGACCATATGTGATTCCTGGGATTGAACTATGGTTAGCTGTGTGCAAAGCAAGAAACCTATCTACTGGGCCCGGAGAGATAGCACAGCGGCGTTTGCCTTGCAAGCAGCCGATACAGGACCAAAGGTGGTTGGTTCGAATCCCGGTGTCCCATATGGTCCCCTGTGCCTGCCAGGAGCTATTTCTGAGCAGATAGCCAGGAGTAACCCCTGAGCACCACCGGGTGTGGCCCAAAAACAAAAACAAAAACAAAAAAAAAAAAAAAGAAAGAAACCTATCTACTATACTATCTCTTTAACCCCAATAACTTATCTTTTCTCAACAAAACATTCTAGGTACCTCTGCCATCACTCCTTCAGATTGCCTCATCCCTTTTTATGTATCATAATATAGATTTCTCTGTTACTCCTGGATTTGTGCTTAGGCTTTACTTTTGGCACTTAGGGAACCATATGGGATGCTGGAGATCGAAACAGGGTAGGCTGTGTGCAAGGCAAACACTGTGCTATCACTCAGGCCCTCAGTTGCCAGTTTTCTATCAGCTGGCATTGAAGTAGTGGTTACTCTTTTCTGATCCATGCAAATAAAGAAGTGACGAACATTTGTATATTTAAATGCTTGAGCATTTGTGCCAGCACTTCCACAGGATACATTCCTACAAGTGGAATTTTTAGGTGAAAGAATACAGTCATTTAGAATATTAATTGGTATGTGTGGCTGGGTAGATAGCTCAAAGGGCAGAAACATATGCTTTGCTTGTAGGAGCTCAAGGTTTGGGTTCAATCCTCCACACACAGTACTCTGAGCACTACTAGGAGCAATGAATAAAAAGCAGTCCATGATGATTACTAGATATGACCCTGAAATAAAACAGATACAAAAATGGTGATGATAAAACAGTCCAAAAGGATGTATCAGTTTATTAATTTAGGGCTGAGATGCAGCTCATGCATGCCGTGAATGCATGAGTTCCTATGTCAATCTTTAGTGCCTTCTTTCAAAAAAGATAGCATCATTGTATTGCTGCCACCACACCAGCATGTTTCATGATAGCATTAGGAGTACTCTGGTGGCATGCCTGTCAACTTGCTGAGGTCTCAGAGGTTCAGTTCACAGAAGACTCCCTGGCTGGCCAAAGACTGTGAGGAAGTCCCAGGCACCACTGGGATCTTCTCCTTCCTGGAGGCTATGAGCCCCTGAAGACCAGCCCTTGTTTCTATATGACTTAATTGCCACTGACCTTCCCTCATACAGAAGACAGCCTGATAGAAACTCAAGAAATGAGGGCCCAGAGTGAGAGTACAGGGGTAGAGTGCTTTCTGGCATCTACTGAAAACTGCCAGGAGTGATTCCTTAGTGTAGAGCCAGAGCATTGCCTGATGTGGCAAAAAACAAACAAACAAACAAACCCTCAAACTCATATAAACATGCTGATAGAACTCCCCAGACACCTGCCTGAACTCCTCACCAGGTTCCTTGGCAGCCAGGCCTGAGAGGCAGAAGCTGGTAGTTCTGTAACTAGTCCCACAGCCTTCCTGATTTCAGAAACTACCTATGGGAATGGGTCCAAGACCCCATGGCCACATAGGGCTGAGGCTGTGGTGAGATGCTATCACCATCTGCCTGAACACTGAAAAACCTGGTGACTCAGTGAGTGAAGAGGCAGGGAGGAAGCACAGTTCAGCCTTACAATCCCTTCCTTTTAAAAATAATTCTGGTACAAGTAACTGCTGTAGTTGGAGCAGACATAATCTGTTTTGCTCTCCATGTTGACTCACCATCTGACTGGTTTGGCGTGAAGTTGCCTCTGCTATCAGATCATACATGGTAAGGGAGGTGCCATCATTATCTCTGGGGGAGGCCCCCAAACCCTGTGCTAAGTTGTACACAGGCCATCAGCCCAGTAACCATGTGCCACTGGCTGTCCAATGTGGTCAGACACACAAAGCAGGGAACAGAGGCATTCCCAGGTTACCCATCCTTCCTCCCATCACCCTGCAAGAAAACGCTCATCATATGAGGCCATTACGAGGGGTCTCCCATCCAGACAGACAATCCGTGAGATCAGACATGGCCTCTTTTGTCCTCTTTCTCCAGGACTGAAACAAGAACCACTCCTAAGCACTTTGGGAGAGAATTAACCGGTGAGTGCAGGTAGGTCACATTCTTTCCAGCTACATTCATGAAGCTCAAGCTATTTAAGTAGTGTCCCCCTCTGCACCCCTCCTCTAATGCTTAAGGGCAATGAGAAGAGGTGTGCCAGACCTGCCCTGTGGGAAGCTCAGTGTATACAGAAACTAACCCAGATGAAGCTTCTGCAGAAGCTTGTGATATCACTTTCTAGAGCTTGTGAGCCTTTTCCAAACATGCTTTAGACTAGTTAGAGTGCGAATAATCTCAGGCCTTGTCCCCCACTGCTCAGGGGCCTTGCACCACCTATATGCAATATCCTTTTCCATATTACAAGTCCCTACTCATCCTTCAAAGGCCCAGGATGTTTCCAAAGCCAACACTTCACAGCAAATAGGTTCAAACGCAGAGCAAAGGTATGTTATAGTGGACTCCATATACACAACACCTAGATTCCATCATTAACATTTTAAAAGGCCATATCTCCACACATTTACCCAGCTGTCCATCTCCAGAATGTTTTCTAGGGACCTGCCACCAACCTCTCACTAAGCTCTCACAACTCTTTGGAGGTACCTCTCCTCTTGCCCCAGGGCTGCAATCTCACGTCCTCACTCTCCCACAGAGAATCTGGCTAGGACTTCTTGCCAATAAGTAAAGGTCATCCTCCACCTCACCTTGAAATTGGAAGGACAAAGAGTTTGACATCCTCTGATGTCAAATGAGAAGTGAACCAATCTCTAGAGAAATATTTCTCAATCAGGCACTGTATGGCCCCCTGTGGGTGTCCAAGCCATTCCAAAGAGGCCATAGGTAAAAAGCATGTAAATGGGGGCCATGGCATAAGACCAATCAGTAGGATGAAGGTGATGGGGCATAGGAAAGAAAAAGATTGAAAAGAGGGACATGGTCAGAAACAGGTTGAGAAACACTGCCTGGGAGGACTGAATAGAGCCTGCTAAATGCCCCGGGCACTGTCACATGTAAGAGTATCCATCTGGCATATCAGTGCCATGGGTTTGGGGGAGTGGGGAGGTGCCACCATACCTCTCTGAGGTGCCTGCACAGCAACCCACCTGAGGGAAGCCAAGGTACTTCCATCTTTTCCATACACCACACTTCCTGTGGATTTTTATTGAGAAAGGAAAGAATTCAGTTACTTTGCAAAGATGTTCTGAAAATGCTAAACAGTTTATAGACCTATGGACCTCTAGAAGCATCAAGACCTTGGGTTAGAGGAAAAAAGAGGGCACAGAATACAGAGTACTCAAGGTCTATAGACCAGAAACATCTCCTTTGGCCTTGCCATCACTACTTCTCTCCTCACTGTCTTTAGCTGTGGAGCTGGTTGAGACAGCCTCAGGCCCCAAAGGCAGTCTAGGAACTTCCACCTCCATGGACTGGGAGGTTCTAAAATAACAGCATGGGGCTTTAGAATCTGGGATGTCTAGGGTCCCTGGAGAGAAAAAGTTTTACCATAATTGTGCTTCCAACTTTTTTTTGGGGGGGGGTCACACCTGGCAGTGCTCAGGGGTTACTCCTGGCTCTATGCTCAGAAATCTCTCCTGGTAGGCTCAGGGGATCACATGGGATGCTGGGATTCGACTTTCTGCATGCAAGGAAAATGCCTGACCTCCATGCTATCTCTCTGGCCTCTGTACTTCCAGTTTTTAAGTTATTGTCTTTATAAATTATTAAATAAGGAGTGGGCAAGAGAGCTCAATGGGCTGAGAGCAAGCTTTGCATGTAGGAGGCAAACGTTCTATCATTAGCACCACATAGTCCTTTGAGCTCTTCCAAGAACAATTCCCTAACATAGAGCTAGGAATGTCCTCTGAGCACCATCAGGTGTGACACAAGCATTGCAAAAATTAAATAGGAAAGCAAAAAGAAGAAAGAGAAAGTAATCAAAAGGGAGAGGAAGAGCAGAAGATGAAAATTTTACCATCACAAACCATAACAGTGACAGGAGCCCAGATGCTCTGCTCCACATCGCAGCCACCCACATCTCCTAGTCAATGAACCCCAGCACAATATGTAGAAAACACCACACTATAAGCGTGACAATGGGGAAAAACACAGGCTTCTACCATGCATAGAGAATAAAGATGGCAGCTCTTATGACCCAAAAAGTGCCAACCACCTATTTAGTCTCTCAGATAAGGACTTCAGAGAAGAAATATGAAGGATACTCATAGAACTCAAAGAAAGCTGGGAATAAACTGAAGGAACAACAAATAAAATCAGAAGGATATGAAAATAGAAATAAGAAAACTCCAAACTGAAATAACAGGACTGAAAAACTTGGTAAGCGAAATGAAAAATCTCATTTGGAAATTATTCCAACAGAGTATCAGCAACTGAGGACAGAATCAGTGAGCTGGTAGATGAGATGCATAACAACTCTATACAATTGAAGAGATTGGAAAAGAGCCTTATTAAAACAAAAATCAGACAATGAAAAAGATTCTTAAAGAATGTGAACAGGAGAAAATAGAAGTATTTGATAAATGCAACAGAAACAACATAAGAATCATTGAAGTCCCAGAGACCCACGAATAAAATCCCCATGAAGAATCAACAGTCAAGGACATCATTGCAGAGAAAGTCCCAGAGCTAAAGAGTGCATACAACCAAATCATGCATGCTCAGGGAGTACCAGCTAAAAGAGATCCAAAGAAAAGCACCCAAGACACATCCTAGTCACAATGATGAATCCCACAGGAAGGGAGAGAATACTGAAACCATCAAAATCAAGAAGAGAAATTACATTCAAAGGAGCATCCTTAAGATTTACAGCAGTTGGGGTCGGAGAGATAGAATGAAGGTGAGGTGTTTGCCTTGCATGTAGAAGGACGGTGGTTTGAATCCCGGCATCCCATATGGTCCCCCAAGCCTGGCAGGAGTGATTTCTAAGCGTTGAGCCAGGAGTAACCCCTGAGCACTGCTGGGTGTGACCCAAAAACCAAAAAAAAAAGATTTACAGCAGACCTGTCACAGAAAACTCTCAAAGCCCAAAGGCAGTGTTATTATATAGTGACAAAACTCAACAAAATGAATGCTTCACCTAGAATATTTCACCCAGCCAGACTCAAATTCAGGTTTGAAGGAAGTATATATAGCTTCATAGAGAAACAACAGCTCAGAAACTTTACAGACTCAAAACCAGCCTTAAGAGACAAACGAAAAGGTATACTTTAAGAAAAGTAGACCAAGAGACACACAAAAATCCTACATAAAGATGACACTAGGGGCCGGAAAGATAGCATGAGGTAAGGCATTTGCCTTTCATGCAGAAGGTCATCGGTTCAAATCTCGGCATCCCATATGGTCCCCTGAGCCTGCCAGGAGCAATTTCTGAGCGTGGAGCCAGGAGTAACCCCTGAGCACTGCTGAGTGTGACCCAAAAACTAAAAACCAAAAAAAAAAAAAAAGATGACACTAAATCCCATGACAATTATCTCTTTCAATGTCAATGAACTAAATGCACCAGTTAAAGAGACACAGAGTGGCAAAACGAATCAAAAAGCTGAATCCAACATTCCACTGCCTACAAGAAATACATCTGAATAATCAAAACAAACAAAAACTCAAAATCAAAGGTTGTAGGACAATCATCCAAGTAAGCAACTCCCTTAAAAAAGCTGGAGTGGGGGCCGGGCGGTGGCGCTAGAGGTAAGGTGCCTGCCTTGCCTGCGCTAGCCTAGGACAGACCGCGGTTCGATCCCCCGGCGTCCCATATGGTTCCCCAAGCCAGGAGCAACTTCTGAGCGCATAGCTAGGAGTAACCCCTGAGCGTCACCGGGTGTGGCCCAAAAACCAAAAAAAAAAAAAAAAAAAAAAAAAAAGCTGGAGTGGGTGGAAGGCCTTCTCCCTAACTTGGGTGCGCTGGGAGCCTTGATAGGCTCCCAGCCTTCCCTTCTTCTGCCCCCGGCCTCCAGGCCTTCTGGGGTGGCAGCCCAGGCGGCGAGACAAGGTGGGTGTCGGGGGTCCCTCCTGGATGGGGTCCCAAGCTTTCCCCGCCCTTCCCTCAGCTCTAGGGAGGGAAGGGCACAGGATGTAGGGTGGGCAGATCCTGGCTTCCGGCTCTCTCTCGATCCTCTCTTGAGCTGGAAGCTAGCTCTAGCCGGCATGGGGTTGGGGGAGACCCCATGTGGAAGGCCTTCTCCCTAACTTGGGTGCGCTGGGAGCCTTGATAGGCTCCCAGCCTTCCCCTCTTCTGCCCCCGGCCTCCAGGCCTTCTGGGGTGGCAGCCCAGGCGGCCAGACAAGGTGGGTGTAGGGGGGTCCCTCCTGGATGGGGTCCCAAGCTTTCCCCGCCCTTCGCTCAGCTCTAGGGAGGGAAGGGCACAGGGTGTAGGGCGGGCAGATCCTGGCTTCCGGCTCTCTCTCGATCCTCTCTTGAGCTGGAAGCTAGCTCTAGCCGGCATGGGGTTGGGGGAGACCCCATGTGGAAGGCCTTCTCCCTTGATAGGCTCCCAGCCTCCCCCTCTTCTGCCCCCGGCCTCCAGACCTTCTGGGGTGGCAGCCCAGGCGGCCAGAAATGGTTGGTCCTAACTTGCTTGGGGTGTGATGAGATTTGCTTGGTTGCGCTGTTTGTCACTGGCAATTTCTGACCACTCTGCATATGGAAAACCACGTGGGTAGCGTCCCCGCGCACACTGCTTGTATTAAGAGAATTCCTTATCATTATGTTATGTTTTGCGTATCCAGAATGTCCATTTTGTATTCAGCCCTTTTCCACACCCCTTCAAAGCTTATTTTTACTACTTAACTCTCTCACGCAAACATCACTAATCCACATTACTCTTTTTAACTTCAGTATTGCACAATCCTAATCACAGACCAAAGCTATGCATTGTGTGTAACAACCCTGAACTGTTTCAAAAGACATAAAATGGACACGTATGTCTTTAAAGTATTTTGTTTTTCCCTGACAACTATAAGTCTTACTAAATATTCTCTTATACAATGACGATTCTAACCACTTTTTATCTTCTCTTTATGAGCTGTTCAACAAGAAATTTTGGTGAAAGAGTTCCCCAGTTTAATGATTATGATTGAAACATGTCATGGGGATTATTGGACTTGTTCTTATGGCCCCCATATGCACCAATAGCACAACGTGGCATTGCTCCTTTTTTGCATAGGCACATTAAAATGAGAAAATACTATACATACAAATAATATCCTATCTAATAGAGATTAAAATACACAAATCTTGTAGTGCAAAGGGACCTTACACCCTGAACATTGACATAATGACCTGGCACAGGCCTCAGAAGAAAGGGCATTTTCCATTCACCCCTGAACCAGGGAAGCCATCCATGAAACATCCAGGTTGTCTATAACATCACCTGGAAGTAATCCTCTACCAGGAAGATCCTATCACTGCTCAGACATCGACCTGCTCAAAAGAGACTTCCCTTAACACCGAGAAGACTTAACAACAACAACCTGCCTACAGGACAGGGCTTCCTGCATTGCCCTTTAATGGTGAGGTGAAACGAGAAAACGCTCCACATCATGACTTCAATGTAGGATATGCAGATTCCAGGATCTTTAATACAGAAACATGATACCAACAACAGAGACTGTGTGAAAAGTGTGTTGGCACTACGGAAAATGTCTTGGATTGGACGATAACTTGCCTGGAGCCAAGAGTTGGTCTTATGCCAGGAAACTTCAGGGGTAGGATCTCTTTGTATTTAGGCCAAGGTTATTCCTTTCCATGCCTCTCATATTTTGGTGGGCCTATGCAAACAACAATTGCCACTCTAACACCATTTTTACTGTTCTCCTTTGACTCTAATCCTTAAAAAATACCCACTTAAAATTTGAGGTTAACTTAAGCTAATATGCATGTACATGGAAATGTAAAAAATACTATGCCTCTAATGTTTAAGGAGTTACGTAAGTTTTATGGCTTTAGATTGCCTTGTGTGCTGTTAAGAAATATTATAATGTGTTACAATCTGGGGACTTGAGGGACAAAGTAATTGTACATGGATTCTGTTTTATTTATCTTAATGTTCTTTGGCTGAAAGTTCAAAGTTAAGATATCAGCAAGGGGACTTCTTCTGAGAATTATGTTATGGGTGATTGTCCTTCCACTGTAACTTTACCTTGTCCTCTTTCTTTGCATCTTTGTTCTCATAATTCAAAATAAAATAATTAAAAAATTAAAAAAAAAGCTGGAGTGGCCATACTAATATCAGATGACATAAAATTTATACTTAAAAAAGTTATAAGGGACAAAGATGTAAATTTCATAATAATCAAGGAATATGTACAACAGGAAGAAATCACACTCCTAAACATATACACACCTAATAAGGGACCAGAAAAATATTTAATACAGTTGTTGACAAATCTGAAAGAAGATATCAAGCGCAACACAATAATAGTGGGAGACCTCAACACTGCCCTGTCACCCCTTGATAGGTCAACGAGGCTGAAACCTAACAAGAATACACTAGCTCTGAAAAGAGAAACAAAATAAAGTGGCCTCACAGATATGTGTGTGTGTGTGTATCTGTGTGTGTGTGTGCACGCATGCACGTGTGTGTGTATAGCTCTCCACCCCTGGAAAACTGGATACATTTTCTTCTCCAATGCGTATGTGTTTTTCTCCAGGACTGACCACATGCTGGCTCATAAAACATACTTCCATAAAATCAAGAGGATATAAATTGTACAAACTCCCATCTCAGATCACAATACACTGAAATTAGAAATGAACTACAAAAAGACACAGAGGAAAAACTTTAACACCTGGAATTAAATAGCTCACTACTGAATAACTAGTGGTTCAGAAATACAATCAAAGAGGAAATCAAAAGATTCCTGGAAACAAATGTAAATGAAGACACAAATTACCAGAATCTGTGGGACACAGCAAAAGTGATACTAAGAGAAAAATTTTGGGCCTGGAGAGATAGCACAGCGGCGTTTGCCTTGCAAGCAGCCGATCCAGGACCAAAGGTGGTTGGTTAGAATCCCGGTGTCCCATATGGTCCCCCGAGCATGCCAGGAGCTATTTCTGAGCAGACAGCCAGGAGTCACCCCTGAGCACCACCGGGTATGGCCCAAAAACCAAAAAAAAAAAAAAAAAAAAAAAAAAAAAGGAAAATTTTATCTTTGCAAGCACACATCAGGAAGGAAGAAGGGGAATATATAAATAAGAATAACACAACTTATAAAATTAGAAAATGAAAAAAAATTAGAAAGTGACCAACAAAATGAACCAAAAATAGGTAGGTAGAAAGAAACAACAAAGCTTAAAGCAGAAATCAATGAAGTGGAAATCCAGAAAACAATCTGAAAGATCAACGAAAGCAAAAGTCGGTTCTTTGAAAAAAATAAACAAGATTGATAAACCACTAGCAACACTCACAAAGAAAAGGAGAGAATGAAACTTAATAAACTGGTTTAGAAATGAAAAGGGGGAAATCACTTTAGATACTACAGAGATTCAAAGGGTAATCAGAGACTACTTTGAGAAACTCTATACCACAAAACAAGAGAACCTGAAAGAACTGGATAAATTATTGGACTCATAATCTTTTACGGTTGAACCAGAATGATCTAGCATATATAAACAGACCCATCACTATTGAGAAAATTAAAATGGTAATTAAAAGCCTTCCCGAAAACAAAAGCCCAGGCCCAGATGGATTCACTAATGAATTCTTTCAAACCTTTCAAGAGGACCTACTACCAATCTTTTTTCAGGTTCTTTCAGGAAATTGAAGAAACAGAAACATTCTCAAATAGTTTTTACAAGCTAACATCACTCTGATACCAAAAGCAGACAGAAATGATGCAAAAAAAGAAAACTATAGACCAATATCTCTGATAAAAAAATTACAAAGATCCTCAACAAAACCCTAGGAAATAAGATCCAATGCCTCATCAAGAAGTTATACTCTGGGGCCAGAGAAGTGGTGCAGCAGTAGGGCATTTGCCTTGCACATGATTGACCTAGGATGACAGCAGTTCAATCCCTCTGCATCCCATATGCTCCCCCAAGCCAGGAGCGATTTCTGAGTGCAGAGCCAGAAGTAACCCCTGAGCATCACCAGGTGTGGCCCAAAAACCGAGAAAAAAAAAAAGTCATACACTATGACCAAGGAGTTTTCACTCCAGAGAGACAAGGATGACTTAACATATGTAAACCATCAACATAACATACCTTATCTACAAAAGAAAAAATAAAATACATATAATCATATCAATAGATATATCAATAGATGCAGAAAAAGCATTTGATAAGATCCAACACCCATTTATGATAAAAACTCTCAACAAGATGAAGTAGAAGAAACTTTTCTCAATATAGTCAAGTCCATTTACCACAAGTCATGGCAAATAGTATACTCAATGTAGACAAACTAAAAGCCTTTTCTCTAAATATGGTATAAGACAAGGCTGTCCTCTCTTGCCACTCCTACTTAACATAGTACTGGAAGTACTTGCCATAGCAATTAGACAAGAAAAAGATATCAAGAGCACCCAGATAGGAAACGAAGAAGTCAAGCTCTCACTGTTTGCAGATGACATGATACTATATTTAGAAAATCCTAAAGGCTACCAAAAAGCTTCTAGAAATAGTAGATTCATATAGCAAAGTGGCAGGCTACAAATTTAACACGCAAAAATCTATGGCTTTCTTATACACCAATAATGATAGAGAAGAATTGGACATTAAGAAAAACAATCCTGGGGCCGGGAAGGTGGTGCTAGAGATAAGGTGTCTGCCTTGTAAGCGCTAGCCAAGGAACGGACCGTGGTTCAATCCCCTGGCATCCCATATGGTCCCCCCAAGCCAGGGGCAATTTCTGAGCACTTAGCCAGGAGTAACCCCTGAACGTCAAACAGGTGTGGCCCAAAAACCAAAAAAAAAAAAAAAAAAAAAAAGAAAAGAAAAACAATCCCATTCACATTAGTGTCACACAAACTCAAATACCTTGGAGTCAACTTAATTAAAGAGGTGAAGGACCTATATAAAGAAAACTACAAAACCCTGCTTTAAGAAATAAAAGAGGGGGCCCGGAGAGATAGCACAGCGGTGTTTGCCTTGCAAGCAGCCGATCCAGGACCTAAGGTGGTTGGTTCGAATCCCGGTGTCCCATATGGTCCCCCGTGCCTGCCAGGAGCTATTTCTGAGCAGACAGCCAGGAGTAACCCCTGAGCACCGCCGGGTGTGGCCCCCCCCCCAAAAAAAAAAAAAAACAAAAAAACCAAAAAAAAAACAAAACAAAAAAAAAAAGAAATAAAAGAGGACCCATGGAAATGGAGACACATACTTGCTTGTGAATTGGGAGGACTAACATAATTAAAATGGCAATACTCACCAAAGTATTGTACAGGTTTAATGCAATCTCTCTAAGGATACCCATGACATTCTTCAAAAAAAGTGGATCAAACACTCCTGAAATTCATTTGGAACAAGAAATACCCACGAATAGCTAGCACAACCCATAGGAAAAGAATTCATGTGAGGAGTCACTTTCCTCAACTTTAACTGTATGCAAAGCAATAATCATTAAAACAGCATGGCATTGGAATAAAGACAGACCCTCAGATCAATGGAATAGATTTGAGTATTCAAAGAATGTTCCCAGACATACAATCAATTAATCTTTAATAAAGGGGCAAGAAATGTAAAATGGAGTAAAGAAAGCCTCTTCAACAAGTGGTGTTGGGACAACTAACTGGTCAGACACTTGCAAAAAAAGCGAACTCAGACCTTCATCTAACCCCATGCACAAAGGCGAAATTCAAATGAATTAAAGACCTTGATATCAGACCCAGAACCATAAGCTATATAGAAAAACATGTAAGTAAAACACCCCATGATACAGAGACTAAAGGCATCTTCAAGGAGGAAACACCACTCTCTAAACAAGTTTAAGAAGATAAAACAAATGGGACTACATTAAACTGAGAAGCTTTTGCACCTCAAAGCAAACAGTGACTAGGATTCAAAGACCACCCACATAATGGGAGAAACTATGCACCCAATACCCATCAGATAAGGGGCTAACATCTAAGATATACAAGGTACTGGCAGAACTTAACAAGAAAAAAACATCTAACCCCATCAAAAAATGGGGAGAATGGGGCTGGAGAGATAGCATAAAGGTAGGGCAGGCAGAAGGATGGTGGTTCAAATCCTGGCATCCTATAAGGTCCTGAGCCTGCTAGGTGTGATTTCTGAGCATAGAGCCAGGAGTAACCCCTAAGCGCTCCTGGGTGTGACCCAAACCCCTCCCCCCAAATGGGGAGAAGAAATGAACAGACACTTCCTCAAAGAAGAAATACAGAGGGCCAAAAGGCACATGAACTAAATGCTCCACATCACTAATCATCAGGGAGATACAAATCCGAACAACAATGAGATATCATCTCACACCACAGAGACTGGCACACATCACAAAGAACAAGAACAATCAGTGCTGGAAGGAATATGGGGAGAAAGAAACTCTCATTCACTGTTGGTAGGAATGTGTCTAGTCTAGCCTTTCTAAAAAACAACAAGGAGGTTCCTCAAAAAATTGGAAATTGAGTTCCTATATGCCATGGGTCTCAAACTCAATTTACCTGGGGGCTGCAGGAGGCAAAGTCGGGTGATCCTTGAGTGCAAAGTCAGTAGTAAGCCTTTAACATTGGGGTGTGTGACCCAAACAACTAAAACAAAACAAAATAAAACAAAAAAAGATTCCTCTAGGTCAAGGCCACAAAATGTTGTACGGAGGGGCGCAAACGGCCCGCAGGCTGCGAGTTTGAGACCCCTCTATATGCAATACCACTTCTAGTGATAGATACCCTAGGAACACAAAAACACAGTACAAGAATGCCTATGTTCACTGCAGCTCTATTTCCAATAGCCAGAATCTGGAAACAGCCCAGAGACCTGACAACAGATGAGTGGCTAAAGAAACTGTGATACATATACACAACGGACTACTATGCTGTCAGGATAAAATGAAGCCATGAAATTTTCCTATACATGGATGGAAATGGAAAATATTATACTGAGTGAAATGAATCAGAGGAGGAGATACAGAATAGTCTCACTCATCTGTGGGATTTAAGAAAAATAAAAGACATTGTAATAACTCCTAGAGACAATAGAGATGAGGGCTAGAAGGACCAGCACATGATATGAAACTTAACCACAAAGACTGGTGAGCGCAGTTAGAGAAATAACTACACCAACAGCTATCATGACAATGGTAGTGAGTGAGAGAAATAGAATGCCTGTCTCGAAGACAGGCAGGGAGTGGGGGAGGAGGGAGATGGGAGACTTTGGTTGTGGGAAGGTTGCACTAGTGAAGGGGGTGTACTTTTTATGACTGAAACCCAACTACATATATGTTTGTAACCATGGTGCCTAAATAAAGGTATTTAAAAAAAACCACAACCAGACACCTCCATATTCTGTATTCATGAGCCTCACACCAGAGCTGTGGTAGGCTCCCAGCAAGGCCTACCTCCACCTCCACACTATCCAGACATCAACTCTCCCTTCTGAGGACATCTCCAGCTGACAGCTGGTCCAGCTGCTCCTTCCTACTGTGCACCAGCTGGGCTAGGAATTTCCTGATAGGTGAAGATTTCAGAGTTGGCCTCCTCAATTGTCTGGTTCTCCACAGAGAGAACAGCTGTTGACAGTTCTTTGTGCAAAAGCCTATCTATCCGGGTATCAGATAAAAATTGGCCCTCTCTTCTAATTAATTCCAATTCCTTCATCTTTTCTTCAAGGGACAGGCTCATTCCCACCTCACCAAACAATCTTTTAATCATCTTTATGGGTTTCCTCTGAAACTACTCCAAGTTGTATGGAGTATGGGATAAGGTGCTGAAGATCTGCTTTCTATAGCTGCAGAGGAGAGGGGAGGAGAAAGACAGTCTTTGTGGAAGAGAAAGAGGAAATCAGAAAACTAACCATATAGAATAAACCAACTTTCTCTAGAGAAAGGGTCTTGGCCACCCTCCCTGCTCTTTGTTGAAATGGGATGCAAGAAGCAAGAAATACCCTCCATCTGCTGCTTGAAGAAGTACAAGGAGGAGGGCTGCTTTTGTGATCTGATGATGGGCCATGTAAAGATGCCCAGTTTTGGGACATTGTTGGCTAATTAAAAGTGATTATTAATCAAAGACAGACAGAGCTCAGGAGGTTAATCTGGGAAAGAGTAGGGGTGCTGAATGATGGCATCTCCATCTTTAAACACTTTTTTTTTGGTATTTGAGTCACACCTGGCAGCACTCAGGGGTTACTCCTGGCTCTATGCTCAGAAATCACTTTTGGCAGGCTCGGCGGACCATATGGGATTGGGATGCCGGGATTTGAACCACCTTCCTTCTGCATGCAAGGTAAACGTCCTACCTCCATTCTATCTCTCCAGCCCCCTTTAAACACTTCTAAGATACTGACTTCTTGGCTGTTGCTGAGGACAAGAACTTTAGCACACAGAGGCAGACTCTCAAGCTTCCTCCCCCCCTCCTCCCTCCCTTTGGTTTTTGGGCCACACCCAGTGGTGCTCAGGGATTACTCCTGGCAGGCTGGATCCTAGTCAGTGGCATATAAGGCAAAAGTCCTACCCACTGTGCTATCTCTCAACCTTTTAAGGTTGGTTTTGAGTCTGTAAAGTTCCTGAACTATTGCTTATCTGTAAAGCTGTCTATTGTTCCTTCAAACCTAAATGAAAGTCTGGCTGGGTAAAGTATTCATGGCGAAACATTCATGACACTGAATTTTTTTCACTATATCTCACCACTGCCTTTGGGCTTGAAAGGTTGCTTGTGATAAATCTGCTGTAAATATTTTTACATTTTTATTTATTTATTTATTTAAATTACTTTATTTAGGCACCATGATCACAAAAATGTTTATGATCCAGTTTCTATACATTGAGTTTATATACATTCATAGAATGTATGCCACTCTTCATCAGTGCACTATTCCTGCCACCAACATCCCCAGTATCCCTCCACCCCCCCCCCCCCCCCCGCCACATTCACTTGTCTCTGAAGCAGGCATTTTACTTCTCTTTGTTTTTTACTTTTTGCTGTCTGGATTTCACTTTTCTCTCTATCCTCTTTTTCCTTTTTGTTTTGTTTTGTTTTGTTTTGTTTTTGGTCACACTTGGCGGTGCTCAGGAGTTACTCCTGGCTCTGTGCTCAGTAATCGCTCCTGGCAGGCTTGGGGGACCATATGGGATGCCGGGATTCAAACCGGGGTTCGTCCTGTGTTGGCTGTGTACAAGGCACACCTTACCGCTGTGCTATCGCTCCGGCCCCTCTTTTTTTCCCTTTTGACACTGTGGTTTGCACTATTGTTAATGAAGGGGTACCACGCATATCACTTTATATTCTTTCAGTACCCAGTTCTTGTCCAGAGTGATCAGTTCAAACTATCATTGACACATTGGACCATTCTCTATTTTAACTGTACTCACTGCTCATTGTGGCAAGTTTCCTACCATGGACTGACCCTCTTGGCCCTCAATCTGTTGTAAATACTTAGGATATTTCTTTGTATGTATTTCTCTTTTTAATATTGCTGCTTTCAGTATTCTATTTCTATTTGTAGCTTTCATCATTGTGACTAGGTTGTGCCTTGCGGTGTTTTATTTTTTTGGGGGGTCTCTTTTAGCTGGTATTCTTCAGACATCCAGGATGTGGGTGCAAGCATTCCAAGCTCTAGGAACTTATTAGCAGTATTTCTTTGACTGTTGTTTCTTCATAGGGGTTTTCTTCCTGACTCTCTAGGATGCCAATGATTCTCATGTTGTTCCTGTTAAATTTATCCCAAAGGTCTACTATGGTTGTCTGTTTATTTTGAGAGTTTTTCCATCTTCTGTTTATTTTAAGGCTCTTTTCTAACTTTTTCTATTCTATGGGGTGTTATGAAGCTCATCTTCTAGCTCACTGATTCTGTCCTCAGCAGCTATTACTCTGCTGGTGAGGTCTCCTAGTGAGTTTTTCATTTCATCTACCAAATTTTTCAGTCCTGTTATTTCTTCTTCTTTTTTTTTTGGTTGGGGGTGTGTCACATCTGGCAGCGCTCAGGGGTTACTCCTGGCTCTATGCTCAGAAATCGCTCCTGGCAGGCTCGGGAGACCATATGGGATGCTGGGATTCAAATCACCGTCCTTCTGCGTCTAAGGCAACCGCCTTACTGCTGTGCTGATCTCCCAGTCCTGTTATTTCTGATTGAAGTTTTAACATTTCTACACTCATATTCTCTTGAGTCTTCTTTTTTTCTTTTTTCTGGGCCACACACAGTGGTGCTCATGGGTTACTCCTGATTCTGCAACCAGAAATCACTCCTGGCAGGCTCGGGGACCATATGGGATGCCAGGACTCAAACTCGGGTTGGTCCCAGGTTGGGTGCATGCAAGGCAAATGCCCTTCTGCTGTGCTATCACTCTAGCCCCCTCTGCCTGAGTCTGATTGGTTGTCAGTTTTATGGTTTCTTTGAATTCTTTGAATATTCTCAATATTTCCCCTCTAAAGTTTTATCAGAAAGGGTATATAGGTTGCTGATACTAGTTGGGTCTTCAGAACTACCATCTCAGTTCACTAAGTGTGGTGGGATTCTGTGTTCCTTTCCCATTGTGACCTTTGCAGTGTGATGGTATTTTTTATGTGCTGTGGTGGAGGCTAACTGACTAGAAGGAATATGCAACTGTGAGGCAAAGCAGAGCAGTTGTGCTCTTGTCAAGGCACAGGAATTGACCTGGGTTAAAAAGGGCTCCGGCTGAGTATGAGGGGAACCCTCTGCTCCTGACACTGTTTCTTTTGGATCACAGCTGTGCTCTTGTTAAGACACAGGAATTGACTCTTGGATTGTGTCTGTGTGTGGGAGTGACAGGGGTGAGGCAAAGGGTGGTGTAGGTCCAGTGGACTATAATGCAGAGATAATGGTACTTTGATGGTATATTCACACACATCTTGCACACAGACAACCTGGGTTTGATCCCTGGTATCCCACATAATCTCTGGAGCCAGGCCAGGAGAAATTCCTGAGTACTGAGCCAGAAGTAACTCATCTGCTTTGATTTGTGGCAGCCTACATTAACTGTCAAACCAACAAAAGAGGGTAAGCTTCTTGTGCATTTCTTTCCACAAGAGGTTGCTCAAAGTGGTGGTGGCCAACTCAGCCTTGCATGCTCCTGATTTCCTATAATCTGTTTCCCATTGAAAAATGCTAGTTGGGCCAGAGCGATAGCACAATGTGTAGGGTGTTTGCCTTGCACACATCTGATCCAGGATAGATAAGGTTCGAATCCTGGCATCCCATATGGTCCCCTGTACCTGCCAGAAATGATCTCTGAGCGCAGAGCCAGGAATGCCACCAGGTGTGACCCAAAAACCAAAAAGAAAAAATAAAAAAAAGAAAATGCCTAGTCACTTACAGAGAGAGCTGCCAACAGCCACAAGTGTACCACGCAGATATATATTGGCGAGTTCAGATTTTTCTGGACCTACTCTGTGAACAAAGACCCCTGTTTGTCCTATTACTAAAGAGGCTAGACCCAGAAAGCACAGAGAAGAAAACAGGGAAGCTGGCTTTAGCTTGCTTTGTGGAAGGTGGTGTCCATGATAATCAGAGAAGCTCCAATTGGAGGGTAAAGGGCTTGACTTCCAGGCAAAATTAAAGCAAGTGCACTACTACTTGAGCCACATTCTCGGCCCATAATGACACTTTAAACTGATGATACCTGAGTCAGAGCAACAGTATATCAGATAGGGCATTTGACTTGCAGGTGGCTGACCCAGGTTCAATCCCTAGGACCATGCATGGTCCTTCAAACCTGCCAGGAGTGATATCTGAGTAAAGAGCCAGGAAGAAGCTCAAAGCCATACCTCTAGGTATGGCTCAAAACAAAACAACAGGTGATACCCAATCCTTCTAAGTTGATATCTAAGTTGATATCAACTCTGGACTCTGAGGGGTAAGTGACTTGCTGAGCATCAATCAGTCCATCAGCTGTCAGCCTGAAGTTTCTAAACCCTTGCTCTTTTTGACCTTCTCTATTGTTTCCCAAAGTCTGATTGAGCAGTGTACTTAGGAGTCGAAATGCTTCCATGGGCCAACAGAACTGCCTGTCGCTGAAGATGTTAAGGAAAATGAAGCAGGTGCCAGACTAGCTGCTGGAGAGGGCAACTGAGCTCAGGCATGGACTGGATGCCATGGAGGTCTCTCTCTACTTGGAGGGAGAGGAGGATCTGACTGTGGATGGTGCAGTGTTGCTTTTCCCACTGGCTTCTTTTCTCTCCCTAAGGGCTCCAGCTAAGCTGATGTGGGTGGGGTGGCCTCAGCCTCACTTCCCCCATCTGTGAGTTCTTAGGCAAATAGTTTCCTGGCTACTCTGTGGGGAGATGGTAAAGCTACATATGTAAGTGCTTTGCCAGGTGCAGGAAGCAATCGGGACCATAATTATGGGTGGCCACACTAGTGCTCTGGGCAGACATCTCCAATTTCCTCTATTTCCATTTCCTCCACCTTCTACCCAGAAATAGACCCTCCAGATAGAAGCAGCTTCTGTGGGTGTGAACACTTGGGTGAGTGACAAATGTGCTTATTTCCATGGCTCTGGCCAGCAATGTGGGTAGAGGATGCACGCTTTTCCCTGAGCATCTGGCTAACCTCCAGCTTAACAGAGGGGTCCTCGGGTACATTCCAGCCACATCACTTTCCAAGCTGACTGGCATGTTCCCAAGTGGAAGGTTTGCCATTCAGTGCAGCCCCAACCCTCTGGAGACTCTGCCTGGCTGTCCTCCAACTGCTGGGAGAGGAGGAGGGACGATGTTAAGAATGATGGAAAAGTGAGGCACACAGCTACAAGAGCTGAGTCTGTTCATACACAACAGCCTGACTCCTGGAGCTCCCGCGCTGAAAGGACAGCCTCCCACGAGCACTCAGAGCTGCTCTTTCTCTGTTTGATTGATAAGATAGCAGGGAGGGCTGGTAGGCTTGGAACAAAACAGAGGGAAGGAAAACGTCATGGGAAACAACCTATTTTTGAAAACTGAGCTGACGCCAGGAGATTAGGTTCTGTTTGTCTTGGATGATGGGAGTGTTTAAAACACACAGGCACGCAAATGGGTTGGCATGCACGTGCACACATATGTACCTTCCACACCAAGGGTATTTTTGCTGTCTGGAAGCATGTTGGTTTTGTTCAGCCCATCTCCCTGCTGCTGGAGCTCAGTTCTGTCCACTTCAAACCCCTGTCAGCAGGAATTCTGTTGCTGACACAGCACAAAGCCACTGTGAGGCCATCTCAGTTTCTGGAGTGATCTCAGATACTGTGCACTAGGGGAATATGTGGAAGAACACCCCCAAACTAGGAAAGGAGGCCATTGTGCATTCAAGGGGCACTAAGTCCCATGAATTGTGACACATGGACAATTGGATCTGTAGAATTGAGGCAGGATGATTCTGCTTCGTATGTCAGGTAAGGGGACAAACTAGGAGAACCCAAAAACTCAGAGTTCAGCACTCTGCTGGCAAGGGGCAGTCCTCTTGGCTTCAAGAGTAAGCTGATGCTGGTTCTTGTCTCTTGCACTAGGCTGTGAGTGCCTCAAAGCCAGGACCATGGCTCGTGCACCTCTGTGTTAGGTCCTGTGCAGGCTTCATCACCCTCTGGAGATGATGACTTTGGGGGAGGAAAGTGCTATAAGAAGTGGTTTGGAGGGGCCGAAGAGATAGCACAGCAATAGGGCATTTGCCTTGCATACAGAAGGACGGTGATTCGAATCCCGGCATCCCATATGGTCCCCCAAGCCTGCCAGGAGCAATTTCTGAGCATAGAGCCAGGAGTAACCCCAGAGCACTGCCGGGTGTGACCCAAAAACCAAAAGGAAAAAAAAAAAGAAGTGGTTTGGAGGGACTGGGAGATGGCTTGATGAGCTGGAACACATAGTTTTTTGATTGTGGGAGGCCCAGGTTCAAACCCTGGAACTGTCTGGTCCTCCAAGTGCTACCAGGAGTTAGCCGCCTTCCCTTCCCAAGCACCATCAGGTGTATCACAAAAATTTTTTGAAAAAGAAGAGGCTGGGAATCAGTCCAGCCACCCCAGCTGTGTGCACTCCTAAAGGACAAGGTTGTTAGTTAGGGCTCAGTCTTCATGGGCAGCAATTGTGTGCCAAGCACAGGGTGGGAGGTGAGTGATGGCTCAGAGTGCCAGACAAAAATAGCACAAGTAGCATGTCTGATGCACTCACACCATCTCACCAAGCCAGTTTGGATCCTGATCTGTTTATTCAAGCATCTTGCCTCCTGCTGAAAGATCTGGCAGCTGAGTTTCTAGTATCCTTCCTCTACCCCTCCAGAAGGTCACTGCTTTGAAGAAAGAGAACCACCATTTCCACAGATGTCAGTGGTGTGTGGAGAATGTAACTAGCTTTGGACCTCCCCTGACCTGGAAGACAGGCCAGAGATACGACTTCCAAGTCGGAGGCCAGTCCTCAAGAGGAATCCCCTCTGCTACAGCCATGCTTCCAAGTTTGCACATGGAGTTTCAAGGATACTAGAGGTAGCTAAAAGGGCTAGTATATACACTTTGAACGCAGGAGGTTCAAACTCTTCCCTCCACCAACTGTAATATCCCTAGCACCACCAAGACCAAGAAGCACTGAGCTGCTCCCAGTTTAAGCACTGCTGGGTGTAATGCAAAAACAAAAATGAAAGGAGAGAAGAGAAAAGAAAACAAAAGAAGCTTCCAGATTTGTCTTAGTCTTAGGAATGTCTTGTATAGGGGTGGGGGAGTTCAGATGTGATAGATTGGGCTCCTCACCTACAGGAAAGACGGAAGAGGTGCTGACACAACTTAACTTTTTTGTTTTTCTTTGGTTTTGGTTTTTTAGGCCACACCCTGGTGATGCTCAGGGGTTATTCCTGACTATATGCTCAGAAATTGCTCCTGGCTTGGGGGACCATATGGGACGCTGGGATTTGAACCACCGTCAGTCCTGGATCAACTGTATACAAGGCAAACGCCCTACTGCTGTGCTATTGCTCCGACCCCTATTTTCATCTTTCTACTTCTACTTTCTTTTTTTTTTTTTTTTTTGGTTTTTGGATCATACCCAGCAGTGCTCAGGGGTTACTCCTGGCTCTATGCTCAGAAAATACTCCTGGCGGGCTCGTGGAATCATATGGAATGCTGGAATTTGAACCACTGTTCTTCTGCATGCAAGTCAAATGCCCTACTTCCATATTATCTCTCTGGCCCCTACTTCTACTTTCTTCCAATGGACATGTCTTCTGCAATTGGCATTTTACAATTATGAAAAAAAGTTACTAAAGAAAATAATAGGGAGTCTGGTAATGGTCTCTGAGTATTCTGATGAAACATAAGGCTGGATATGGCCTGATGTGGTCCTTTTGACAAGTAGTTTCCCAGGGAAACATCCTTGCTTCATGGCTGTGAGGTGGTCCTTTACCTGTAGCAATTCCAGATCTGATGAATCCTCCTGCCCAGGAACCATCTCTGTTAACATCTCAGACATGACTTTTGTGTTTCCTCGAACAACGTCCAGTTCACTCCGCAGCCGGGCAATCTATCGGGGCCAGGTGAGGAAAGCAAGAAGGTCAGTCAACCAGTACCTGGCTGGAGAATCCCATGTGTGGTGATATTTAAATCACTTGAATGTGTGTGCAGAAGTACATTCCTCCTGTATGTGAGTGTGATAATAGCTCCAAGAGAAAAAGGAAGGGGAAAGTGGCTGGGGTGGTGAGGCCATTCCAGAGGCCCTGCTTATCAAATCTGCTTTGGGGGATGCTGCTTGGGCCACTGAGGCAGCCTTGGGCAGTGTTAGGTCTGACACACATGTAGTTGACTGTGGCCCTGATTCTCCTACTCCAGTATCTTTAGTGGGGAATTATTCTCTCAGACCTGTTTCTGCTCTTTTAGTAAAAGTAATACAAGATCCTACAGTTTCTTTTAGTGCTGATAGTACAGTTTCTTTCCTTGAAGTTAAAGACTGGCCTCTGAGATTTATAATCGACACATTCCAAAGTTTTCCCCACCCATCTCCCAACCAAAGAATAGTAAGTCCAACCCTTGAAAACTCCAAAACTTGCACATCCAACAGAAGCCCCCAGGGCCTGCACCTGAGCCAAGCGTAGGTCTCTCTTATGTACTGGTCATTGCCTATCTCCCCTAGTGTCTGCAAATCTGCACCTGGGCTTGACTCCTTTACTTTTGGCACCCACAGTTCCCTTACTTATCTACCAAGAAGAGGGGCCGGAGCGATAGTACAGTGGTAGGTGTTTGCCTTGCACGTGGCTGACCCAGGACAGACCTGGGTTCGAACTCAGACATCCCATATGGTCTCTTGAGCCAGGAGCGATTTTTTTTTTTAGCGTTTTCTGTTTTTATTGGGAGGGAGAGGAAGAAGTACAGGTGATGGGGCTAGAGAAGAGAAACTCTCATCTCCTGGTACCCAGAAAGGAATTTCGGTTTGGGCCCATCTGAAGGGAGCCTGGGAACGCTGACACATCCAGCATGGTCCAGTTGGTTCCCCATGAGCCAACCCTCTCCTGCTGGACAGAATGTGCTCCAGGATGGGGTGGGAAGAACGACGTGGAGGGAGCACACAGAAGGGACCTCAGAACAATGAGTTGGGGGACAAAGGAGAAAAAAAGCTGGTGAGAAGTGAGGTCCCAGCGTGGAGGGGGGGGTGCAAAAAGAATGGGGGGGTGAAGCCTCTTTCCAGGACAACAGGAGGCCACTTCTTCCTGGGCCAAGGACGCTGGTGCTGCCCCCAGAAGGTCTGACATTCGAGAAAGTTAGGGCCTAAAGCTACCCTGTCCAGGCCCTGGCACCCTCCTCTATTTCCCTTCTATTTTTTTTTTTTGGAGGGTCATACTCAGTGCTCAGGGGTTACTCCTGGCTCTATGCTCAGAAATCGCTCCTGGCTGGCTCGGGGGACCATATGGGATGCCGGGATTCAAAACACCGAACTTCTGCACACAGGCAAACGCCTTACCTCCATGCTATCTCTCTAGCCCCCTATTTCCCTTCTAAAAAGCAGGCACAGCCCCAGCCTGGAAATGGCCTCATGAAAATCCTCATCACAGCCCCAATTAGACCTAAAAAAAAAAAAAAAAAAAGCCATCCTATTCTTCAGCTTCTTATGATATATTTTTTGCTTTTGTTTTTTTGGGCCACACCCGATGACACTCAGGGCTTACTCCTGGCTATGCGCTCAGAAATTGCTCCTGGCTTGGGAGACCATATGGGATGCCGGGGGATCGAACCTTGGTCTGTCCTAGGTCAGCCGCATGCAAGACAAATGCCTTACCACTACACTACCACTTCAGCCCCTTCTTATGATATTTTAATCAAAGTTATGAAGGTGGAAAAATTAATATTAAAGATTATGGTAGCAAACAGAATACTCTACTTACCTAAAAAGTAAGGTGGTAAGCAGTAGGACAAGAGATGGGATTACTAAAGAAATTGATTCTAGGGGCCGGAGAGATAGCATGGAGGTAAGGCATTTACCCTTCATGCAGGAGATCATCGGTTCGAATCCCGGCACCCCATATGGTCCCCCATGCCTGCCAGGAGCAATTTCTGAGCATGGAGCCAGGAATAACCCCTGAGCACTGCCAGGTGTGACCCAAAAACCACACACACACACAAAAAAAAAAATAGAAATTGATTCTAGCTCTATAACTTAAAAAAAACTGAAAGATTAATTTTGGAAAATAAGGAAATCCCAGTTCCCTAGGTTGTGAAGATCAACATTTGATTTTGAACTGTCCAGATTTTACTCTCAAGATTCACGGGATAATGAACAACCCAGAAGCCAGCCCAAATCTTGGAATAAGGGGATGGGGGGAAATCTGAACTCAAGGGTGAAGTTTAAAAGTCAATCATTAGGGCCCGGAGAGATAGCACAGCAGTGTTTGCCTTGCAAGCAGCCGATCCAGGACCTAAGGTGGTTGGTTCGAATCCCAGTGTCCCATATGGTCCCCCGTGCCTGCCAGGAGCTATTTCTGAGCAGACAGCCAGGAGTAACCCCTGAGCAACGCCAGGTGTGGCCCAAAAACCAAAAACCAAAAAAAAAAAAAAACCATTATAAAAAAAAGTCAATCATTAGAGGGGCCAGAGCAGTGGTGCAGAGCAGTAAGGCATCTGTCTTGCTGGCACTAGCCTAGGACAAATCACGGTTCGATCACCTGGTGTCCCATATGGTCCCCCAAGTCAGGAGTGATTTCTGAGCACATAGCCAGGAGTAGTCCCTGAGTGTCACTGAGTGTGGCCCCCAAAAAACAAAAATAAAATAAAATAAAGTCAATCATTAGAATAAGTGCAATTTCTTTTTAACACTCATAGGAAATAGAATATCACATTTTGATGAGAGAGCTTTTGTTTAAATTTTGCAGCTTAGTTATCAAGTGATAACTGTATGTTCTTTTATTTGTTGGATTTGCTTTCAGTTTGTGTTCTTGAAGCAAAGAGGTCTCTTAAAAGAAAAGAAAAAAAAAGAAGAGACTAAAAAATGATTGAGAGAATGGCCTCATGGCAGCAGTGGCTAAGGGGTAGACTAACCTCTCTGAGTCTCAGCCTACTCACCTAAAGAAAGGAATGATACACCCACCTCCCAGAGGTGTTGTGAATAACTGTCATGAATATGCCCTACTATGCTGATACACCCAATCTATTACTGAGCAGGCCCTTTCTAGTTAGACTGTCTCAAAGGACTTGGTTTGGTAATGGCTCCAAACTGCATTTTGATGTAGTTCTCAATGATGTCTTCTCTAATTTTCCTTGCTCCAACCTGAGGTGGAACCCAGCCTTCCAGCCACCCCTGTGGGCTCTTCTCTTCTCCTCTCCTCTTGTATCCATCCCTAAGGACAGGGACTCTGCTAAATTAAAGTCTGTGGTCCCAGCATAGAGACTGGTACAGGAGGTTTTGATAACTATTTACTGGTGAAACTGATGGACAAATGGTCAAGTCAACCTCTACAGGTGAGGGCTTGGTAGATGCCTCCATCCTAAAATGAGCTGAGCTTCTTGGCCAGGGAGACCCAGATGATGTGAACCCCAGTGCCCTGGAGATAAGGCTAAATTCTTGCCTATCTGTGTTTCTATTTCCCCCAACCAAGGGCAAGACTTGTGCCCTCTCCAGAACCCCTTTTGATCATCGTAGCTGTTGGGACAGTGTATCCTGTCCCAATGTGGCAGGTTTTTGTGGTCATGTAGCTTCTATCACCTCATCCTCTCCTCTTAGCAGCAGAGAGCATGACTCTGGCCATGGGAAAACTTCTTCCCTGGGTCCTCACTGTCACTGTGGATAAAAAGGGAAAACAGAAGCCTGCGAGATAGAATGGCGGGTAGGACACTTGCCTTCCACACAGCCAATCTGGGTTCTATCCCTAGCACCCCATATGGTTCTCATCTCTGAGCACCATTGGGTGTAACCCAAAAACATTAAAAAAAAAAAACAAAAAACGATGGGAAGACAATATTCTGTGAGCCCACAAGAAAAGTTCCTATGAATCCCACACTTGTTATTATTATTACTTATTATTATTATCCTGGACTCTCTCTAGTTGTCATCAAACTCTGACTGCCTTATGTGGTAAAAGAAGGGATTAGTGTCCTGTCTAGTGAAAGGAGACAAACTAAAGGTCCTAGCTAAAGCCAGTAGGCAATGAAGCTGGGGCCCAATTACAGGCCTCTTGCATTCCCATTTGTCCTTCTTGGAGTGGGCAGAGAACATGAATGTAGAGGGTCTGGCACAGCACTCCTAATTAATGGACTTAATCATTTACCTGTCTGTCTGCTTAAAGCTCCATAATGACAACAATAATGATATTTTTTGTGTGTTTGGGGCCAATTTTATTGGTACCCATGGCTTATTCTTTGCTTTGTGGTAAGGGATCACTCCTGAGTGCAGAGAGTTCTATGACGCTAGTTAGTAAACAACAGCCAGCCACATTACAAGTAAGCACCTTAACCGTAGTACTTTTTATTTTATTTTATTTTTGGTTTTTGGGCCACAATCAGTGTGATGCTCAGGGGTTATTTCTGGCTATGCGCTCAGAAATAGCTCCTGGCTTGGGGGACCATATGGGTTTGACCATGGCTGGTGGTACTGGGAGGCTATCTTTGGTTCAGTGTTTGCTCCCAGTAGGGCTGAGGGGACATGTGATGCTAGGGATCAAAACCAAGTCTCTTGTATGAAAAACATACTGGATGTGGGCCAGAGAGACAGCTCAAAGTACTAAAGCATGTAGCTTTGTATATAGAAGGCCTGGGTTCAATCCTGGTACCATGTGATCCCCAAGCACCTCTGGATGTAGCCCTAGAACAAATTATTATTTGGATATTTTATGGAGGGGTTTATAGGAACCAAATTTATGGTCTCATATGTGAGGCACATGCTATATTGCTGAGCCACATATCCAGCTCTTCCTTCCTTCCTTCCTTCCTTCCTTCCTTCCTTCCTTCCTTCCTTCCTTCCTTCCTTCCTTCCTTCCTTCCTTCCTTCCTTCCTTCCTTCCTTCCTTCTTTCTTTCTTTATTTGTTTATTTATTTATTTTGCTTTTTGGGCCATACCCTGTGACAATCAGGACTTACTCCTGGATATGCACTCAGAAATCACTCCTGGCTCGGGGAACCATATGGGACACTGGGGACCCATATGGATCCGCTGTGTGAGAGGCAAAAGTCCTACCACTGTGCTATTGCTCCAGCCCCCTCCAGCTCTTCATATTTTAACTGACTGAAATTTCTTAGGTTCATCTAAAGATAAGATTCTACAGTTCATGTAATAAAATTGATTTTAGGGTTAAGCTGATATTAGCACTGAAACTAGCTCTTGGAGACCTAGTTTGAGATAAAGGTAGGAAGAAGGCCTTCACAGCACTTTACTGACTGAGGGCCTATCTCTGTGGGCTGGTGCTTCTTATTGGACAAACAGACCCTGTCCATGTGGCACAGAAGGCCACTCCCAACTTCAACATCCTTCCTGTGCTCTTGGCCTCACTTGTTGTAATGTCCTTCCTCCTAATCCCTGTACTTGGATCTATCTCCCAGCCACCCACCTGCTGTTCCCTAGAGCAGTGTTTCTCAGAATTTTTAAACTGTGGCCCCTTCTCACCTTGTTTTCTTCTTTTGGGCCCTGAGTCTCATGTCAGGGTCTCTCATTTATACTATTTTCACCTTTGACCTCTTTTGGAATATTCAGGGGGCCCTACAGGGGCTAGGGACCATATGACACCTGGTTGAGAAACACACCACACCCTGCTCCAGCTTTTTTTTTGTTTTGTTTTGTTTTTGGGTCACACCCGGCAGCGCTCAGGGGTTACTCCTGGCTCTGCGGTCAGAAATCGCTCCTGGCAGGCTCAGGGGACCATATGGGATGCCAAGATTTGAACCACTGTCCTTCTGCATGTAAGGCAAACACCTTACCTCCATGCCATCTCTCCGTCCCCCCTCCCAGCTTTGAGGCTGCCAGCATTGTGTGTTCCCAAACTGCCTTCAGGTGGGGCTCAAACCTGGGCTCACAATGCACTGCTCCTCTTGTTGTATGGCCCCGCTGCCTGCTGTATTTGCCCTGATCTTCTCACTGCACTGAGAGTCCTCAGTTGAGGGGGCAAGGCCCTCCAGAGGTGTGCAGCAGACACCTAGCACAGAGCCAGGTCTCAGAAGCCTCTGCCAGAGTCTCCTGGAAAAGGAACGAGGACAGTGGGCTGTGACTCGGAAGTATGAAAGTACCTGTTCTGAATTGGCTGTGATGGGTCCAGTCACGCTCAGGGCTGGGGCCTGCAGAGTAGAGTAGGGAGCAGGAGATGAAGAATACGAGCCAGTGCTTGTCCTCTGCTGCGACTGGGACCTGGGCATGGTCGTGGCGGGATCCACTTCAGGCACACTCTAACATGGCAACAACAAAGTCTCTGTTCATTTGGGCTCCTGGTGAAGGCAGAGCCTGGCATCTACCCAACAGGCAGTGTCTCCTACCATGACAGCCTATAAAGAGGCAAGAGGGTGGCCCTACAGCTGGCCCAGGAGGCAGCTCTGCCCCATCTCTCTCTCTTCCAGACAACCAGAGCAAATATGAAAAGCAGCCCAGGAGCACTGGTTGTGGTTCCCATTTTCAGCATTGCTTCGGGTCCTAGAAGAGGGAGCTGCTCTTGTTTGGCTAATCACAAATCTTTCCTTGATAAGTCTACATTTTGGCCTCTACAAGTAGGCTAATATAAATAATAATTAAGTAATATATTGAATGTTCTTTATAATTATAAGAATAATACCACTGTTCTGTCATTGAAAGAATGAAACAGGTTATGTTTATTCCACAAAGCAGTCTAAGTGTTTGAGAGAGATCATAATAAAAATGATGCTTAGGAAAGTACAACCTGTATTTCCACTTTGGGCATCTTGGATCACCTTTTGAATGCTAACTGCTTGCACAGATGTGCCAGCAGGCATGTTCTGGGATGAGGCACCTCTCATCCTGAGGGCTTTCTGTCTCTCCCCAGGTAAGGAGTTAATTCCTAGTCAGTATATACTCACTTCCCTGTGAGAGGATAGATGGTATTGACCCAGCCATGTAATGCTGCAGCACAGAGCTGTCCCATGCTATAAGATCTACAGTGGGAGGTGCCAAAGGACACTTTGGCTTTGATACTCAAGGTGAACAGAATTCAAGGGTGTCTGCACTGAGACTGATTCTCACAACTCAAAGTAAATTTACCATCCATTTGACTTGCACAGATGATAAAACTGGCAGTGGCTCCTTGCCCCATAATAGATGATGTCACCAGTTTTCTGCCACCTAGCCAACCTTGGGGGACTTTCTAGTGCCCCGAATGTGCCAGCATTCCCCACTCAAGGGTCCCTGGGTGCTAATGATCCTTCCATGATGGCTCCACCCACAGCCACTTCCCTAAAAACATCTGAACAGATCCCAGATCCCATTCTTGTTCTCCCAAGTCAGTATTAAAGGGGAACACTACTGCCACTTAATCACCAGTCAACCAGCTGTCTCCCTCCTGCATCCCCTTTGCTATTAACAAGAAATGTCCCAGAGCTTAAAGAAAGTGTGATGACAAGCTGAATAATTTACAAGGAGCAGCAGAAGGGTGGTGGCAGTGGCGTGCCCATTCTGCAATTGGTCTTTCTGAAAAATGTCAGCTGGAAACTCACCCGCTGTGGTGTGTGGATAGGAGACAGAGCATCCAAGTCGGCCATGGGAAACTCCACCCCTTTCCTCTTTAGTTCTTCATATATATGGACAACGCCAGTGAGATCAGGGCTGCTTCGAAAGGCATCAGCCCATGCCTAGGAGTATAATAGGAGGCTGTTAAGAAGCATTTCTCACTGAGGAGTCATGGTGCCTAAACATCTGAAGTGGCCCAGGCCTCTAGTAGAGGGCAGTCTCCCTTCCACTTGCATGTCAACTGGCTGCCAAACCCGGTCCCTCCCTCCTTCCTGCAGCGATATCACCATGCTGCTGGCCAAATCTTAGTTTTCAATGGTGCGTGAGCGTGAACAAAAACAGAAAACTGATCCGACATGGAGTATTTCCTTGGAGAAGAGACAGAGAAATAACACCTATGCGGTGTGGCGCATCGGAAAACGCAGGCATTTCCCTAATGGCAAGGAAATCAATTCCCGGAGATTGGGAGCTGAAGGGTGTGAAGAGCCTGGCTCACTGCGTGCCCACAGGCGCTGTCAGGAAGAAGCAGCAAGGGCTTGTGTGTGCTCAGCTCAGCACCCCACACAGCACAGCTCTCAACAGTGCAGGCATGAACCATAGGCAAATTGAGCAGAAGGAAAGGAAAAATGGACAAGTGACAGGAAATGAAGGCTAACTCAAGGTTTCTTCAGTAGATCAGAGAATGCTAAAGCTAAGAATGCCAAGTCTAGCCTGTCATCTGACAGGAGATATGGATGAGGCAGCGGGTAGGGGGAGGTATGAGTACCTGTGCTGCTCATAGTATTACATCCAAAAATAAATAAATAAATAAATCCACTGGACAGCATGACCACTAGATTCCCTCGACTGAAAATGTGAACAGAGAAGAACAAATATTTCAAATGTTTGCCATGAAAGTCATCAAAGATTTTTAAAAGTGCTCATCTGTTTAGAAGCTACAGAATTTAAATATATGTATGTATGTATATATATATATATATATATATATATATGAAAGAATTTTATCCAAAGGACTCCCTTGAAACAAGGCCTGACTCTTCAGAGCAACCCCATCATCATACATACCCAGGCGAGGGGGCACAGTATCTTGTGCCCACAGTTCCACTGCCAATTCTGTTGCTGTCACAGCTTTAACTGCCTCCCTGTCTCTAGCAATGCATTCCAACCAATCCTGAGGCAGTCACAGAAACCCTATCTCTAACCAACAGACCCATTTTAAGTTAAAGGGTCAGTTTCCAAAAAGCCTTGTTCATTACAACTCATGCATCTCACTTACTACAAACATTGTCAGCTTGGGTTTCGTTGGTCCACCTACTAAATTTGCATATGTGGGGATTAAGCCTGCAAAGGACAACCCCTTTTGACCAACATTTGCTTTCAAATTCTGAGTGGGGCAGAAGGTGGCTGCAGAGGCCTGCGGAAAATGTGCCAGCAGGAGAGCAGTTCAGCAAGGCTTGTCCCCCCACGAAGTACCTTAAGCCCTGTCCTTCAGCAGCTGCTTTGGAAGTTTTAATTTAAAATCCAGCTGTGTCCTGTGGCTTCAGCTTCAAAATGCTCAAGCATTTCACATTAGGGCCTAAACTTTAGGATCTAAACACCAGTGTCACAGGCTGTGTGGGAAGGCTGGTGGATGAGGGAATGACAGTTCTTCCCAGAACCATTTCTCTTTTTCTTCTTCTTTTGGTTTTTGGGCCAGGGTTACTCCTGGTTCTGTGCTCAGAATCTACTTCTGACAGGCTCAAGGGGACTATACAGGAAGCTGGGGATCAAACCCGGGTAGACCCATCAAGGCAAACATCCTACCTGCTGTGCTATCACTCCAACCCCTTGCCTGCATTTCTATGCATGACAAACAGCCCAACCAAATCTGAGATCAGGAGAATGAAGATTAAAGAACCATCAATGTTCTTTTCAGTCAGAAAATGCATTTTGGTATATCTTCCCAAATAGTAAGTTAACATCATTACCCCATTATCTATAATATCTATAATAGATATTAATAATATCTATAATAATATTAATAATAAGGAGAGGGGTTTACAACCCAAGTTAGGCAATCAAACTCTTTGTTTTGGGGCCAACCCTGATTGTGCTCAGAATTTATTCCTGATGCTATGCTCAGAACTTATTCCTGGTGGGGCTCAGGTGACCATATGAAGTGTTAGGGATGGAACCTGTATGCAAGGCAAGCTCCTTCTGTGATATATCATCTCTTTACCCCCAGCACCAATTAAGCTCTTACTCCTAGGAGTTTGGCCTTGAATGTGGGAGGGCTGAACTAATCTCTTTGGGTAGGAGGGACTTTCCTCTATAAACACAGGTTCTGGAAGGCAGCCGTGTCAGTTTTGGACCATGGAGAGACATAGCCTGTGTACTCAGCTATAAGTGCTTATGCAAAGAGATGCTGACATTTAGGAAAGAATTTGGAGGTTTTCCTAGTCCCTTTTGTCACTTTACCAAGTCAGTTGACACCCTATGATCTTGGGAAGACATGCTTTGTCATGACAGGCTCTCCTCTGTGCCCAAGCAAGCTAGAATTGGCATCCGTTATTTGCAACTAGGAAGTCTTGGCTAATCCATTCCCATCCCACCTGCCACTATTGCAACCCCTGCACAGGAACACTTGTGCAGTTTGGGGAGTGAGGCAGTTTCTAATAGAGCATATGTCCACAGTAGCATTCTCTACCAAACCAGATTCTGATGCCAACAGAGAAATGGGAAGAACAAACTTAAAGAAACCACCATATGTGGAAAAGCAGAATTGGGAGGAATCCAGAGGCACTCAGTGTGTCTAATACCTTCCTGGGCCCCTGCCTAAATACTTGTGCTTTTGACATCTTCCCAGCAAAGTCAGACACCACTGGAATGTATGACCCCGGACTCTCCTTTGTCCACAGAAGGCACAGACTAAATGTTCAGTTAGACTAACTTCAGTTCTCAAAGTTACTAAATGTCCCTTTTGTTTTACTTTGGATAACAGAGGAAAATGGTGATTAGGCTACTGACAGAGTAAGTGACAAAGCTAGATCAGGAGTCCCTCTCGAAGGCTGATCCTGCTATTAATAAAAAAATCCAGGGGCTGGAGAGATAGCATGGAGGTAAGGCGTTTGCCTTTCATGCAGAAGGACGGTGGTTCGAATTCCGGCATCCCATATAGTTCCCTGAGCCAGCCAGGAGCATAGAGCCAGGAGTAACCCCTGAGTGCTGCTGGGTGTGACCCAAAAAATAAAACAAACAAAAAAATCCACTAAAGAGTGATAGCACATTGGGTAGGGTGCTTGCCTTGCACATAACCATCTGAGTTCAATCCTGGCACCCCATATGGTCTCCTGAGCATCAACAGGAGTAATTCCTGAGTGCATAGCCAGGAGTAAGTCTTGAGCACTTCCAGGTGTGGCCCCAAAGAAAAAACAAATCCACTTTAGAGCTAGAGAGATAGTACAGGAATTTAGACATTCTTCTTGCACGCAGCCAACTCCAGTTCAATACCCACTACCACGTTATGGTCTCCTAATTGGAGTGGATAGAGAAAAATTTCTTTTTATTCCTTTGGATTCGATCAATAGCCACATGAAAAACCTTATAAAAACATTAACCATATTCTGTTTTTGTATTCTTCAAGTTTCTATAATTATGTTAATTATCAAATTTTAGATCAATGTAAGAAAGCTGATTTAAACTATGGGCTCTGTTCTTTAGACAAAAGGAAACTTCTGTCTGTCTGACATCCAAAATTCAAACTTCTGATTTCCAGTTACAGGGCTCCTAGGACTCTGCCTAGGCACAGAGAATCTGGCCAAAGGCCCAGTCACTGGGCTCTGACACTTTCTGAGAACACAATACCACAGTTCTCCTGCCCCTTGCCAACCCGCCCCAATCAGCTTACTTTCTTCAGTGGAAAGAAAAGCAAACAACCTTCCATGGAAAGAGAGTATTTTTAGACTCTATTGCTGGGGAACAGGCAGAGAGAGGGTGTTCAGAGAAGAGGGGAGCTGGATAGGCATGGCCAAGTGAGGATACTCTATATCAGAATTGCTATTTCTGTTCTGAGAATGATTGCAAGGTAAGCTGAGGGATGACCTAGAGCAGGAATATCCCCCTTTCCTTCCTCACAAATGGGACTTATTATGACTAAGTGGAAAGAAACCCAGCCAAAAGACCAGCAAGAGAACTTGTGAAAATAGAGGGTAAAAGCTCAAAGTTGAGGGAAGCTCAGAGGCTGGGAGTGAGAGAAGCTAGCAGGCTGCTTAACAGATGGCTCTGCTTTCCTATTTTTTCACCCTTGTATCAGGGAAAGCCATCCCCCAGCCCCCATCTCTCTCTCTCTCCTCTCTCTCTCTCATCATGTATCAGGGAAAGCCAACCCCCAGCCCCCATCTCTCTCTCCTCTCTCTCTTTCTCTCTCAGCCTCTCTCCCCCCGCCCCCATACTTCCAGAATATTCCGATGCAACCTCACACACTGGACCTGGTCTGTGGAAATAGAGGGTGGTCTTCCTTGAGCAATCTAAAAAGCAGGGCCTCTGGGGTAAAAGAACCTGAGGGGGTTATCTTTAGGAGGATGGCTATTGATCACAAACAAGCAGCCAGAGGACCATGGCTCTATGAGGAGAGGGATGGAGTGTATAGGAAAAGGAGCTAACCTCGAGGGCAGATGATGGAAATGTGTTCCTAAGACCAGTCCTAAGTTGACGGTGCCTGTAAGCAGCATTCTGGGTAGCTAAAGGAAGATGATAGTGGGCTTGAGAGATAGCACAGCGGGTGAGGCACTTGCTTGCTCACAGCTAATCAGGGTTTGATCCCCTGAGCCAGCCAGGAGTGGTTTTTAAGTGCCAGGAGTAAACCCTAAGGATAGCCAGGTGTGGCCCCAAAACAAAACCTAAAGCAAAACAAATAAAAGGAAGATGATGGGCTGGAGGGTGGGACTATACAAGATATGGGGACAGAGATGCCAGG